>NC_045699.1:22731070-23031070 GCF_009834535.1 Camelus ferus
CTTTTCCATTGCAGAAAAGCTTTCAGAAAAATACACATTAAGAAGCCAAGGGTTAAGGCTAATTAATTTTACTTCATATCTTATAGCCGCCACAGACAGAGGAAAGGAAAGGAAATCATAGGCTCCTCTGTTTCCTTCATTTGGAAGAAAGTCCGCACACGAACTGGAATGTAATTAACCACCTTTAATGAACTTAAAAATGCTAATGTAGGAGGCATTGCCTAGGAAAAGCAAGAATTGTATTCAATTAAGGAAAAAGTAGAGACATAAACCCCAAAAATGTAAGTATCACTTACAGGAAGCATAAGAAAGGATTAAGATGACAGAAAATTTTCTTAAACGTGTTTCACTTTAGATCCAGCTCGATGGTAGTCAGTTGTAGCTAGCCTTTTACTAATCAACTAATTTGAGTAGACGGACTACAGTAGAGATGAAAGAAAAGACTCTTCAGTGTTCTTGACTTTTTCTGATCCATTTGTGGGTTCTTCCCGAATACAACATATATGTACCTTCAGTTTTTCAGAGAACTTCTGCTTTTATCTCCTATTTTGATTAATTTCTCGACTCTCATTTTGATTAGTCAGCTAAACATAAGGACTTTTATGTCCTTATAAAACTCTGCATGTAAGTAAATTCCTTAAGCAGAAAAGACCCAGATTTATTTTAAGGCTTGGGGATAAAAGGTGTACCATCAAATCCAGAATACTGGAATCATCTCTCCTCCAGGAGAACAGAAACACATTGGGTCTGGGAGAGAATGTATTAATTTTCTCCTTGACCTCTTGCCTGGGTAGCTTGAAATCAAACCTGGGTTCTGCTCTAGCTTATGCCCTCGCTGGGAGCACTTATTAAATTGTGAGTATGTTACCCGCTGCTGATGAAATCCACATGGGTGGCTGCAGGTTCAGGGCTTTTCCCTGCCCGTGTTCTGGTTCTGGATTCCTGTCCCCACCGGCTGCCCCGCCGCTGCGAAGTCTCAGGGCACATTCTCCACTCAGTTTAAAGGAGGTTTGTGTGGAGAAATAAGTCAGATTAATAGCATATGTTAGAAGTCACCACCAAGCCACCCCTATCAGGATTTCCCCCAAACAATGACAAAGCTTCATAATAGAGGGTGACAAGAGTGCAGGGAAGGTTTCAAATAAGAGGGAAGCAGCTGTGCTGGCAGGAACACAAGGGTGGGCATAGTTAAGGATTGTTGAATGATACTGAGTCAGGCCCTGGGCTAAGTATTTTATTTCTGTTATCTTATGTAGTCCTTCCAAGACTCATGAAAGGCAAGGACTAGTCGTGTTCCTGTTTCACCCATGAGAAAACTGAGGCACAGAGAAGAGGTGACTGGTTCAAACAACTGGTGGGGAATAACAGATGTAAATAGTACCCAGCAAGCAGACCTAAACTGACTAGCATGTGTCCTACAGTTTGGTCCAGTGAAATCGTTTGATTATCTTTTTTGGAACAGTATAGAACTTGAAGGTTTCAGAATTCTCTTAACCCCAAATTGGAACTAACGATTAAAGCAACCATTGACCTTTGTTGTCTAGGATTTATGTAAAGTGTAATGGTCTGAATGTCGATTTTAATTTCAGAATTATAAATCTCAGTAAGTTTGGGTGGGGGTGGACATTTGAAGCTCAATACGTCATTCAATTTGTTATGCTACCATTATAGTCTTTATTCATTTATCATTGTGCTTATATTAAAACAGCAAAATAGCTATCATTTATCAAGGACCTGTAATTGTGGTTCAAGGCCTGTGCTATATATTTTACATATACTATTTAATTTAATCCTCATAATATTTTAGGAATAATCATCCCTCTTTTTTCAGATTAAAAAAAAGAAATTCAGAGATTAAGCAGTTTACTCCAAATCCATGTCTCCTTGATGTGGCGGACCCAAGATGACGACCCAGGTGTGGCTGACTACAAAAGCCATGGTCGGGACCTCCATGTTATTTATATCTTTTAAATTCAAATAAACCAACACACCGACACAAAATATTAGAAGAGTACAACATTTTCAAATTGAATAATTTTATGGTCGTAAGCAATCATTTAAAAATGGAGCCATATTTATTGTCATAATAGCACTAACATCTCAGAGAAGCCTTTCTGTAGGGCAGAATTCAGTGTCTGGGGGCTCTGGTCCGGGTAGGTTGTGGGGCCCCACTCCTGGTGAGCTCACAGACCTGAGGACAGCCTGAGGATGCTTGTGCCCGTGTGAAAACCAAAGCACCGGAATTCAAGGGCTGAGTCTCAGCGCCGGGCAGTCTTCATTCTTCACTCAGGTCTGACGTTAACACTGTCTTGGCCGCTGGCTTTGCGAGCAGCTGAAATTTAGAAATAGTTTCTCGCGTTCACCTGGAGACACTGGTGGTTAACTGTTGGCCAAGCAGTCTCATTATGATGCAAGTGGGCTCCCAGGCCTCAACAAGCCCTTGAGGAGGAAGGACGGGCTGCTGGGATGGCCTCATTGTTTGAGCTGCCCTGCAGGTGCCCAGACTCTGAAACAATAGACTCCATTCACGGTGCTGTGCCCCTGCACAGGCCGGACCAACGCGCATCGCCGGGGGCAGGTACGGAAGTCGGCACTGAGGCAATACCCTGCGGGGGTGTGAGACCTGAAGGCCTTGGTCTCCTGACGAGGTGACTGGGGCCGTGCCGGAGAGCAGGCTGCCCCAGTGCTTTGAGAGGCCAGTCTGTGAGTTTGGACAGACACTTCAGATCCAAAGCTCTGATAGCGCGGCAGATGCTTCTATTCTCAGCATCTCCACAAATAGAGAACTCTAAGTCTTGAATGTGGAGAATTATATGTACTTCATTTCTAAAGAAAGTATGTCTAGAGAACAGTCTTTTCTTGCAAAAGAAAAAGAATCCTAGAAACTTTTTTGGATTTGTTTATACTTTTTTGTTTACTGGAAGAAATAAATATAGACAAGAGGGTAAGATCTATCATGGGATTTTTTTTTAATCATCATGGTGATTTTCAACAAGGAATTACTAAGAGCCTTAATTTCGCATGGCTAAGCTTTGTCTTCAGGCCTGATTTTTCAAAGCCAAAACTTCCAGTACAGACGTGGAAAAATACAGACACAGAAGATCAGGTAGGAAGGGGCATAGGAGTGTAGCCCAGCCTTGCCCTGAAACAATTTTGAGAGAGAAATCTTTCAAGTATTCATCCATTCATTTATGAAACACTTATTAAGCTCACATAACCTGGCAATAAATATGTGCTTTTGATCCTTAGGCATTAGTTTTACAGGCTTCTTGGTTTCCAAGTTACAGAAGTTAATTCACCTTGCAGCTGGGGCCAAGGTGAACATTTTCATCCTCTCAAAAAACTTTATTGGCAACAGCCCTGTGCCAGCACCATGATTTGTACTGGGGGCACAAGAGGGAGCAGAACTGGCCTGTCCCCTCCCACAGGCTCTCCTTCCTTGGCACACGGCAGGGCTTCTAATGCCCTTTCAGCATTTCCTGGTTGACTAGAATCTGAGAGCAACTCCAGTTCAGTAGAAATAAACAAGGCAAGGTAAGACAAGAGCCCGGCAGAAAGTCGAACCATGCAGGTGAATGGCTAGAACTCTTGAGGCCACGGTATCCTCATCTGTAAAATGGGAACGATGAGACCTACCTTAGATGGTTGTTCTGGGGGATTAAATGAGATCATGCTTTGAGCATCACCCATCCCGGTGCCTGATACCCAACAGACCAGAAGGGGTATGAGTCATCATTATCAGTTTTGGATCTCTTGCTTCTCTCAGTCTTTCTATCGCTGAATTTATGGACAATCCTGTGGATTGAGGCCATCCTCACTGTCCCCCAGAAGGCTTGTCATGTGGAATTTCAAAATGCCTGAAAGTGGAATTGGTTTCTTAAAAAGCTCAGCCTCCTGTCTGATTAGCACCCTATTCCAGCCTTTTTCCCTCCAGCCTCCCTTTCTCGGGGACCACTTTTACCTCCCAGTGTATCATTTTTCCTTCTTTTTGTCCAACAGGGATAGGGAGGGTGTCAAGGAGGGGGTTTCCCCTTCCCGGAGTCCTAAAGTTATCCTCACTCTGCATCTCTGCTGAGGGAACAGGCTTGTTTACCTTTAGGAAGATTTGAAAACCAACCCCCAGCCTTGGCTCACCAGCAAGGTTGTGTGGGCAGTGGCCAAGCTGAGAAACCCATCTGGACTGCAGGCTCCCCGGAGAAAATGTATCTGGCTCTGTTTGCATTGGCTTCCAGAGAAGCCTTCTGACCTGAAGTGCTGCTAACTGGGGATTCTGGGAAAGTCCGTCTGACCACCTGCTTCCTGCACTTGGCTTTGGATTACGCCGAAGGAGGAGCCTGAGAACCAGTGTGCAGACTGGGTCTCCAGGGAGGTCCCCTGTCAGCACAGGCACCGGCCTCCCATTGCTCGGAGAAGAGAAGAGGACAGGGGAGGATTAACCCAATCTCAGGAAGGAATGTTCCAGGCTCAGACCAGAGTCAGCTTTGCTCTCTTTGGCTTAATTTGAACTGGAGCAGCTGGCCCTCCCCTTGGCCACCATGGGACAAAGGGCTTTTCTCCAGCTAGGGTCACTGAGAGTGGAATCCAGGTCAGCACAGAGTAAAATTTAACTTCTGTTTATTTTTTTCCCCCACAGTTATAACACCACCAGCCCCAAAACACACTCCCCCACTCCTCCCTACCCATTCCTCCTCCCCAACGTCTTGACTAGGTTTCTGACGTTGATAATCTGAAACCAGAAAACAGTTCCCTGCCTTTGACTTTACTGGCCTTCCCAAGACTTGCTTAAATCTGATAAGAGTGAAATGAGTTTTGCTTGGCAGGGGCCAAAGAAGGAGCAGGTCTTAAGGGGAGAAAACAAAGTGCGGTTGATACAAGGTAACTCACCCTGGCCTTATCTGACCTCTCGGGACGTGCACTCGCCCCGCAGCTTCTGGTTCTGGGTCCCAGCTGACCCATCTCTCTGCCCTGGGCCTGTGCCTTCCTCCTTCCCTGACTGGCAATAGCAGGAGAGTCAGCAAACTCACATGCACTAATGTAAGAGTGACCGACTCATCACCGCGCTCTCTGCCCCTCACTCTCCACTTTCCCAGAGGCGTTTTCTCATGGGTTGGACTTCACATAATTTCAGGATGGGGATAAGAAACTCTGTAGGGAACCAGAGTTAAAGATGGGCAGTGATGCCTGGAAAGACCCGGGTTACAGAGCCGGATAGATTTGGGTCCCAGCCATGTGTGTTTTGGTCAAATTGCCTAATGGCTTTGAGCATCAGTAGCCCCATGTACAGAGTGAAGATGGTATCTTTTTTCAGGAATGATGGAAGTAAAGCTTCAAGCTCCTTGCCACAGTGTGGAGACTTCATAAATCATCAGGGTGAGTTTTACCATTGGACGGCTGTGTCTTCAGGTGAGACCAGTCCTAGATGAGGGGTGATGGTTAAGGAGGCCCATGATGGCGGTGTTGTGACCACACTGCCTTTATCTCCCCATCAGTGGTGTGTCCTGCTGTGCCTCTGAGGGGGTCCGGAAGCCAAAGAAGGGTGAGGGCGAAGCAAGCAGAGGGAGTGATGTTGCCCTGCTTGAAGTGTCACCATGGTAAGCAGCGACAAGCTTGTCACCTGGGAGCACCGAGGTTTCATTCACCTGAGGAGACAAGAGGCTTAGTGGGCTGATGGGAAGAATTAGCTGCTCTCTGCTGAGATGGGTGACCCTGTCTCTGAGGGATTCCCCAGTTCCCTGGCAACCCCACAACTTCCACAGGTCACCGTTTTCTTTTCATGCCGGTGATTTTCAACCCTAGCTGCACTTTAGAATCTCCTCGGGAGTGGGGCCTGGCTAGTTTTACAAGCTCCTTGGGTGAAGCCGCTGTGCTCAGAGTGGAGACTCGCCGTTTCAGACCCAGCCTGAGGCCGCGGGCGCTGCTTCTGTGGAGGGGAGCTCTCTGGGTGTCCCGTTCCCCCCCGACCACCCCAAGTGATCGTGGAAGGTTGATGCTAATTATTCGTGTTGCTTAATTTGTGTCATGATTTAAAACCATTTATGTATTTACCTTAAAACTTATATATTCCTTACTCCGGCAAGCATAGTCTAATTTGTTATGGTTATCTTGCTCAAGTAATATCTCCCTAGACCTTCCAATTAAAAAAAAAAAAAAGGAAAGAAAGGAGAATCATCACTTAGGTTTCCTTCTGGAGTCACATGAGGAGTAATTTAGAGGTTGTTAAGCATATCCTTATCAGGGCAAGTAGGGACACCTTCTTGGGTGATTCCTCCGTTTCTCTGGTTGATTCGCTCAAACAGGAAGCCTCGCACATCATGATGGACACCTCGTCTCCCATGACACCTCCACTAGCTGAGCTGTTTTTTGTTTTGTTTGTTTTTGTTTTTGAAAAGGCAGATACTCGGCAATTCCACACAGGTGTGACAAGAAGCCTGCACACTAAGGGCTGACCAGGTTTCCACTCTCATTGCAAAGATGTCACCGTGATGTATAGAAAACCATATTTTATTCTAAAGAGCTGCTATGAAACCTAGTTTAGGCATAGTAAGTGTCAAGGGAAACAGGTTCACAGCACTGCTGAGATCTTCTCTGGAAGGATTATCTGGAAGTACTGGGTCACTCACCACGGTCAGATATGGATGTTCAGTTGCAGGGACACATTCAGTGACATGATCGCTTGTGTCAGGTTCAAATGAGCACAACGAAGACTCAGAGTTAGAAGCTTCTACCAGGTATGAGGGAGACCCCTCCGTCGGCCCCGATGGAATGAATGAGCCGCCCGCCGGAGGCTCTGTTGACCAATCAAACACCTGAGGGGCAGCATGGTGGGCGTTCGGAGGGGAGTGGCCGGACTAGTGGTTGTGAGGACTTTCAGCTGGCCAGGCAAAAGTGCGGTCCACGCTGAAACCAGGGAGGGCAGAGCAAGGTAAGAGAATAAATTCAGTCCGTGTCTTAAGAGTATTGCACATGCCCGTGAGAATTTTAGAAGGAGATTTCATTGCAAGGTGTGTAAACTGCTATATCCATCCCAGAAATCGCCCAGACTCAAGGCACTTTCTCAGAGCTTTATGGTTACCGAATGGCAGCATTTGAATCGAGGTCTGCCTGACCCTCATTTATTTTAACTCCGTGCTGGTCTTAGGGTTTTTGCTTTGCTGCTGCTGCTGTTTTGTTTTGTTTTTTAATGTACTTGTTTCTTACATAACATTTGTACCGTATCTTCAAAAAGTCATCAGAATGAAGTCGATCCTATATTCAGTACACATTTTGGGCAATGATTTACCCAACATTTGGTCTGGGCATCAGGCAGAATGTTTAGACATCCTGGTAGGTAGGTACAGTGCACCGGGAGGGCCAGCCTTTAGACGTATCTTCCAAGTGAGTTCATTAAATGTAGACCCAGTAGTAAAAAAGACTAACATGAGTCTTATTTCAATATGCCGGGCCTGCTTCCACTTTAGTATTTTGTTGAGTCATGATTCAATGATTCGATTCTCACCCTTTGCGAGCCGAAATCATCTTTGCAACAATCAGGTGTGTCAGGGGTGCTGTGGGCAGAACATGCCTGTGTTCTCCGTCCTCTCAAGCGGATCCAGGTCATTTCCAAACCCTCTGCTCTGCTGCCTGTCAGCGGATGCCCTAGGGCGTGGCATGGATGTATCTTTTCTAATTGCCATTTTCTCCTGGGGCGGCTGGAATTAAATGAGATAATGCTGGTTACGTGCCTCCTGTGGTGAGAGCATGGTTTTCTCCCCACCCTCAACCTTCCGTCCTTCCTTTCTGCACAAATATTACTTTAGGTCCCACTCAGCGCAGCACTTGTGGTAGGTGCTGAAGACTCAGTAGTATGTTAGAGCTGTTTCTGTTTTCAGAACTTAAAGCTCAGTGGGAGACAAACAAAAATCAAGTAAAACACACACTGAAAAATACTGTAAGAGAACCAGAAGGTGCAGAGACAGATCTTCAGGGTAGATCACCAACCTTAGAAAGCACAGCCAATTACTATTATTAATTGCATTGTTATTATGATTATGTTTCAAGTGGATTCTTCCTTAAAAAACTGTTTACAAAGGAATTTTCAAATGTATGCAAAATTCGTGTAGAAGGACCATCACTCGGCTGTAACCAGTACCAACTGACAACCTACTCGTTTGTTGATACTCTTTTCTATTTCCCTGCAACTGGATTATTTTGCCAGAAACCTCAGATATCATATCATAATCCGTAAGTATTTCAGTACCTGTTCATAACTGACAAACATAGTGAGTAAATGATTCAGATAATATGCCTGTTACAGGTGAATCTGGGGGCTTTGGAGCTGAAACTCTTGACTGCCTTCACCTGGTAGAATGTTACTCCATTCTCTTCGCTGTGTGCGGTGCTCACTTAACCCTGGCCTCAGCTCCTAGATAGCAAAGCGAATCAGTCCGTGGAAAGTGCTTCAAAAAGCGTCAACACAATATAATTGTTCAATGAACACTGATTATCAGAGATGTGTTAGCGTGTGACTAGGATGGAAAAGTGTGTTCACAGCTTCTGCTCAGGAACACTCGCAGCCTGGCGGTGCTGGATTGGTGATTTATGACTGCTAACGAAGGTTTCTCAGAAGCCAAGACCCTGAACTTCACAGGAATGTAGATGTTTAGAGGGAACTACGAAAGAAAGAGCGAGCAGAAAAATGAATGCAACTTCTTGTTGTTGTTACGTAGGCGACCTTTTGATTTATACTAGAATTCTGTCATTGGATTTTTTTGCAGTGTTTTATTTTGCGAAGGTCTGACAAACCCAGGAAAACATTCAAATTATAATAAGTTAAAATCGGTTTTTATTTACTTGATTTCTATTGAAATCATCACCACAGGGTGTCCATGCTTTCAGTCTTGACTGTCCGCTATGTAATAAGCACTTACAAGACTCCAGAGATTCATATATGAATAAGATACAGTACTTGGCTCACAGAAACACTTAAGCAACATGAACAAGCCACACTACAGTGTTAAACAGAGACCTAATTAAAGTGCAGAGGACAATCAGTTCTCTTGGGCCAGTTCAATTTGGGCAATGAAGGGGTGAAGTCGGGGCATCCGGCCCGAGGAAAGCTTTCAGAAGGAGTTGGTGTTTGAGCAGAGCTTTAAGAATAGGTCATATTTTGCCATGTGGGGAACAGGAGAAGGGCATTCCGGTGGCAGAGGCAGAGCGGCAGGGCTCAGCAGCGTCCTTGTGCACCCTGAAGACTCAGTTGTCTGGCGACATCTCCGGGAGATATACATGGGGACATTGATTGGAAGATGTCCTACAAGTTTTAGACTCCAATCAAGGTATATTGAGGTATTTTATTGCTTTCTGAGGGCTGCTGTGGCCATATGTTAAAATTTGGACTTTATGCCTCAAGATATGGGGAAGCACAGATTTTGGAGAGTAGAGGAAGCCACAGGGTAGAAAAACAGCGGTATGATTTGGTGCAGCACATCATCAAAGCTTGACTGTCTCTGTGATAGTGACTCACCTCCCCCCAAAGCCCCTGCAACCCCTGTGAATTCTTCCAGGTTCATTGTTTTTCAGATTAAAACTTTATATTCTTTGTAGTTTCATGAAGGTGGACGTAGGGGAATCCATGAACGATTTTCAATTTTCCAGTAAACTCCAGGTACTTGAGGACTGCCTGTAAGGTGAAAACCACCCTTCTCATCAGAGCTCCAGGACTTGCTTTAGTTATGACTCTTCAGGGAGGGCCTTTGGCCACCAGCTTGTGGGAGCTCTTCCACTCAGAGAGTTTACATGGCACAGAAGCTATAAGTACGGGTTTTGGAGAAGGATTGCCTCGAGGGTGAGGACTGGCCCTGGCACTTGTGAGCTACGTGATGCTGACCAACTTCCTTCATCTTCTGAAGCCTCACCCTCCTTGGTTAACTAATAGGATATACTGTGTATCTTTATCTCATTATGTAAGTATAGAGTGTGGCCTATTGGTGGATTACGAAGATGCTGCTAGGTAAATTACAGCCTTTTATGTGTCCATCAGCATCACTGGTCCCCGTTGGTGCAAAGGTCACAGGACACGATGGTTGCTGTCTGGGGTCCCTACTAAGGATGTCGAGGTGGGCTGCTCCCAGGGCGTGATGGCCGCACTCTGGCTGATGGCTCTGTCTGAGTCCCTCCAAGATCCCAGTTGATCTCCCTCTTTGTTCCCAGTGCCTTGCTGAGTGGATTTCCTGAGGCTGGCTGCTTGCCTCTGTCCTGCAAAAGCTGGAGGGAAACACTCTCAGTGCCATTTCCCGCCCAGCTCGTTAGTCAACTTCAGGACTTCAAACGACACACTCTGTTTCGGTTTGCTGTTTTCTATACCTGACACATATACAAATGTGTTCAATGCATACTTCCTACACTTGGGCATGGCTTTGGGGAGCCCTAATGGAGACTCGGTGGCTTTATGCTTTTTAGTCTATCTCGCCTAAGGGAACCCATACAAAGGCTGAGCAGAGAGGTGGTGAGTACAGATGTCATTTCGTGTTGCAGTCATATGGCAAGTCTGAGAATGATCTCAGAGTTAGTAGTGTGTCCTAAATGGCCTTTTCATATAAAATAAGCTCCTCTTGAAAATGATTTGAAATATAACTTTCTTTGATTGAATTGACTCTTGGAAATACAGAATCGTTGACAACTCATATCCAACACTGTTCATTGTACAGTGCTGGGCAAACATAAAACAATTCTCTCTGGATAACTGCCCACATGCTTTACTGTTCATATACACTTTCCAAAAGTTTCAGATCTGGAAAAACATTAAAAAGTCAGGAAATCTCACTTGAACAAGCTTTCTTGGGCAGATTTCTGGCAAATAATGCTTCCTGTTACATAGGAAATATTCTTAAGCTTAGCTTCATTTATAGTACTTTGGCTGGCCTACTCTCTGAGCTATGAACTCTCTTCGGTTACTAGTAACAGAAATGAAAAAGCGAAACAATAACAAAAGTGACTTGAAGATACGAGGGTCTTGTTTTTCTCTCATGTAAAATCCACTTGGGGATTGGAACTCAGGGTGGTTTGCCAGCTCCCTGAGCCCATCAGAAACTTAGAGCCTTTATACTTTTCTGCTCCACTTTCCATTGGGTGTAACTCTTATCCTCATGTTGTCAAGATGGCTGCTGGAATGCCAGCCATCTTATCCATGTTAACATTAAAGAAAACTGGATGAGTAAAGAACAAAATAAGTGTGTGAAACCTTGTTTTAAGATATTTTCTGGGAGTCCCTCTCTGTCATTTCTCCTCACATCCCATCAGTCATAGTGCTCTCTCTCACAGGACATTCTTTAACTGCACAGGAGTTTGGATACATATTGGAATGGGCCCATTTCCTCCTTTAATAAAACTGGTGTTTGTTCATAGGGGGAGAATGGTTATTTGGTGGGCAAGTAGTAGTCTCTGACTCCTTTAATCTTAGCTAGAATTTTAACTTTTTCTTGGTTGAAAAGTCATAAGAGGGAAATGAAAAAGTTAATTCATTTTCTAATTGCAAACCAATATATGGATGTTTTTTATTCTGAGGAGGTAATTTACCATGCTCTGATATACAACAATACATTTGAGAAGACTTGTATTGGCCTTTCTTTGGTTTCCACTGTCCCCTGAGCACTTGTAATACTGAATCTATGTGGTCTCACTGTATTTGTTTGTTCTCTTATGATTGTTTAGTGGAAGTTTCATGATGCTTTCCTTTTATTTTAACAAGGAAGGACATTTGGGTGAGAAGATATTATGCAAACACTTGGCTCCAAAAACAGTTTCTAAAATTGTTTTATTGTTTTCTGATAATGACTGCCATAATTTAGGTGGCGGGAAGGAAGCAAAATCATAACACCTCTGATGAAAACTCCAGAATGGTGGAGTGCAGTGCTTTTCTGTTATTTTTCAGAGTAAAATTGTTTCTTCAAATAAAATCATACTGTGGATGTTAAACTTTATAAAAAAAAAAAAAAGAAAGAAAGAAAAGCAGACTTCCTTTAGTTGAAGCAAGAGTGGGGTATCCCCCACACTCTTTTGACCCATTTTCTGGCCCCTTCATGATCCCTGGGGCACCTTCATGGAAGACCCAAGAGAGAGCTCCAGAGAACCACCCTCTAACAGGATTCTCACCTCACTTCTGCCGCTGGCCGGCTCTGAGACTGCGGGCAAATTCCTTTCCTTCTCTGGGGGCTGGAGTTTTGAAGTAAGAGACAGGGGCGTTGGACCAGGCGATCTTGAGAAGTGTACCATGTGTCTAGGATTTCCTGGCTCCCAGTGTGTACCTGGTCAGCTACTAGTGTCGAGTCTGGTCTATTCTTTTCTCATCAAAAATGCTGGAGGCTGAAAAAATCCAATCATTAATATTGACTAGAAAGACAAAATTAGAAGTAAGGTTGCTTTTCTCTTAAATATTTTCCTGCTCATATGGAAAAGGCTGAAGGTAAGCCATAGTGGAATTTAAATCACATGGACGCGTTTATCACAGTGAGTTTGGTAGAAGGAAGCCAAGGCTAATGGAACCGACCGTTTCAGAGCCTCTGTTACCTGCAAAGCACAGTGACAGCTGCTCTTCCGTATTTTCTTTCACTGAAATTATACAACGCTCATCAGAGGAGGGAATATTTCCTCCCTTGTACAGGAACCTGGACCACGTTCTTCCTGGATTTGAACTTGTGTCTTCTCTCTTTTTCACTGAGTCACACCTGGTCCTAGGTCCTCTATTACAAGCTCAGAGTCTCAAACCAGATAAGGCCTTGGACCTGCCCTAAGGAGCTTTAGTCACTAATGCCCTTACTTTCAATGTTCTTTCCTGGCACCAGTAGCTCTCTTTGTTTTACATTAGAATTAATCTGAGGTGGGGGAGAGGGGAGTGTTGATTAAAATACACACCCTCTGGTCTTGCTCGAAGGTCTTCACTTGGCGGATCCAGGGTGGGTCCCAGGCCTCTGCATTTTAAACGCTGTGCTCAGATGACTCTGTGGCCGGTCAGAGGAGGGAACCACAAAGTTAGATCTACTGGAGTTACTGATGTACGTGGCTACCTTCCTAACCAGAGGGTGGGCCCTAGCTGAGTGGACACCGGGCCTTTTTCGGTTTTTGTATATTTAGCCTATGATAGGTGTTCAAAAATATGTGCAGATTAGAAGTTTAAAAAAAAAAAACGTGTTGAGTTGAAGCACAGAATTCACGCATATCATTGCAAAACAGACTCTGTAACAGCACAAGTTAGAGGAGAACGGTTCTGTTCCAAGGGAGAAATTCTCATGGGCATTTCAAGATTCAGATGAAATGGCCAACTAGCAGCCCCTGTCTCCTCCTACCTCCTTCATTCCTCTCATGCTGATTTATTTTCACCCCAGCGCTTAATGCCTGCTGGTCCTGTCCTGCTCCCCAACCCTCCTCCCGCTAGTATAAGTTACCCGAGGGCTAGGCTCTGGTCTACCGCTCGCTCCCGTACTCCCAGAGCATACAGCAGTCCCTGGCACACAATGAAGGGAATGAAAAAAGAATTATGTGATGGCCTGAGTCACAGCAGGATGGAGTGAGATTGGAGGGGATACAGGCTAGTCCTGAGTACTGCCGGGCTCTTGAGGCAAAACGCTAAGTTACTCCAACACTTAATTAGCTATTTTTATTAAGTGTCCAAGCTTCCTTCATTTAATGGGTGTTTTACTCCTTTTATCTCAAGAAAGATGGCAGAAGTTTGTGTCTTTTGGCTTTGATCACATTATTTCTGGGTTTTGTTACTTAATAAGGCAGAAGTTTAAATTAACATCATTCTCCGTGGCCTGTTTCTGGGTTAGCTGTACAGTATGGAGTGGTTTTGGCAGGTTTTCAATGGCGGGAAGAAAAGGAAATCTCTGTTTAGGCGTTGTGGGAGGGAGGGAGGGACAGCAGCTTACCTGAGCCCCTAGGGCTATGTCTCCTTCCCAGGAAAGATCTGCAGCAAAATCAAGTCACCTGAGCCTTGTGGGGGTGCCCGCCCAGGGGCAGGTCGAAGGGAGACTGGGCCAACGACTGTCTACAGACGTCAGGAGGCCGAAGAGGAAGGCTGGAAGGCGAAATCACAGTCGCTCCTCTGTTTGGGGCCCTCTCACACTTTGCAATGCGGTCAGACACATTGTCAGGCTGAGCAAAAGCCACTTCTGCAGGTCCTCCTTACAACACATCACTGCCCGGGCTCTGATTTAAGGCTCATGCCAACAGGATGTGCATTTACTCTTTTTCCTCTCCATTCACTCGCTGCAGGGGTAGCTCGATGGTTTACAGAACATGGGAACACTTGCTTGCTGCACATTTAGATCACTTCAGCCCAAGGTCTGTTGCTGTATTAATTAGCTTCCAAGAAAACATTGCCTTCTCTTAAACTGTTTGAATACATCTTGTTGAATCATCGGCTTGACTCAAGTGTTATTAATTCAAGAATCAAAATGCCTTTTGTCCCTATCACATAAACGTTGCCCTAGCAAGTGTAGCGTAAACAGATCTGTTCAAACCACAACAACGTATAGAAGACCACAGACAAAGAAGGACGGCTTTCGCCTTCACAGAGGCCCTGGTGCACAGCCGTGCGCACCCCATACTGATGAATGGACCCTGGGACGCACTGATCCCAGGGAAAAGGCTTTATCGTTGGTGGGTTTATCAAATTTGAACAGCCAGTGGAACATCTGGCTTTAATACTGATAGAAACTGTCAGATTTTGGCTGTTCTCTGGCCTTGCATATTTTCCATCCTCTGTATCAGCCCCTGTTGTCAGTGATTTGATGAAGTTAAATGGACTGCAGTTGATTCCTTGAGCACAAGAAAAATTACAGAATGCTCCCCTCTCTCACCCTTTGGGAACATTCAGAATAAGTTTGCAGTGAGTTGGTGTGGGTCACGAGCCCAAGAATTTAAGAAGCACAGGGAGTGAATAGAGCACCTTCCAGAGCCTCATCTCGGATAAGCCACCCCGGTTGCTCAGCCATCTAGGAGGGTGTAGTTAAGATGCAGGGGTGATGGCACTGAACCAGTTCCAACTTTGGCTGGTTAGATTGCAGCCAGAAAAAGAAAAGCATGGTGAGAGAGAGGTCCACGACAGAAAGGACTTTGCAGGGGCTTCCGATGTCAGCCTTCCTCCGAGGACCCTGTCAGTCTCACCGACCCTCTGCCGGTCCAGTGGACATTGTCTGGCACAAGTGGCAATCACAATCACCGCGCAGAAAATGACAGGACCCAAGTGAGGATGGAGATTGAATTCACACCTCATCACATCCCATAAAGGGCAATTTTTCAAGGTCAGCATTTAGGTGAATTAAAGGAACAGCATTTGGCAAAGGGCCCTCTGCTCACCCCTTGGCAGGCCATCCATCCAGCTGCCACTCTTTATGTGCAGAGGGAACTCAGACAGACGCACACACACACACACACACACACACACACACACACACACACACACACACACATGCACACATGCACACCCTGTGCTCTAATGAGCACATCTGAGTCCTTCCAAGCAGGCTGGTGGGTTTGGGTGCATATCGTATTTGGTAAAAGATGCCCCCATGACGTCCAAGAGGGGAAAATTGAAACAGTGATTGTAACTCCGTCAGTGATGGGAAAATAGGCTCGGGGAAGGACCAAATTATTTTCATCTGGGAGTGAGAGTATTTCCTCTGTAATTTACCTAAATGTCAACGTGGAACCGCACACCCAGCATTCCCTCCCTCCAGCTGCTGGCTGTTTTCTGATGGGCAGCGCTGACTGCCTGCCGTGAAGGGACCGTTTGTGTGCGTGTCAGCCATCCGGGAGCTCCGGAGTGCCACGGCCCAGTCGGGCTCGGAGCTCACCCAGTCCAGCTGCCTCATCTTCAGGATGAGGTCCCTGAGGTCCGGAGAGGCAGAGTGAGTTTCCCAACGCCAAGCAGCTGGTTCGAGGCTGAGGCGGAGCTGGAACCACGCTTTCCTCATTCCAAGCTGGGCGCTCTGCTGGCCTCCATGCCCCACCGCCAAGATGAAAATGAAGCAGCCTTCGCTGCCAATTCCGATGCGACACCTCTTCCCGCCACTTGAAATCCCCTGGTTAGGTTCCATTCAGCCAGTTCAGCGATCATTTATTAAATACCTATTACCTTCCCAATACGATTCTATGTCTTGAGGACCCAGGAAGTACAGATCCAGCACAAGTTCCGTCCTGATGCAGTGGTGGTCTTCTTAGTGTCATTTTATGGGAAGAGAGAGGTAGATGAAAGGGTCACTTGAACACCAAAGAGAGGACCTGGGGAAGGCTCAGGGAAGGGGTGTTTAAGTCGTTTCTTAGAGAATGGCTACACTGTGATGGGAAGTGCTAGAAAGGGGGCAGCATTTCATGCTGAGAAGTAGCGTGAGGAATAGCAGGGGTTCTGAGCCCAACGTTCATAAAGATTTGTGGTTTGAAGTGGAAAGTCCTAGTCCCCTCTCTTGCAAAGTCTAAGATCCAACCCAAGGAAATTGAAATGTGTTGTCCCGAAAGCTCCTTTGGCTCCTCTGTATCAAACTTTATTTCTCTGCTTGGGAGGAGAAACAAAGCAAGAAAACTCCCCCAAACCAAACCAAAATGACAGCAGAATAGGCCTTGTGTGTATATTTATGAATAAAGTCTGCAATTCCAACAGCATCACAAAAGACAATAACAAGTAAGAGAGAAAAAGAGGATGAAGAAAAGAAGTGTAAAAAAAGGGGAGATGGGGACAGTGCAATAAGAAAAGAGGAGAACAGTGGAGTTTTTGTTAGAAAGTTTAATTCAGAAATCTTAATAGCTTTTGTTCAAATGAAGAACAAAGAAGACAAAATTGTTGTCTCTTTCCCCAGTTGAACCCTTACCCCAACACACACACACACACACACACACACCCCTCTGGCACCTGAACAGTCCAGCTCCTGGGTGAGGGTGCACACTCACTGGTGTGCATCAGGGATTGTCTGCTGTTCCAGCTCTAAGTATTTTGGATTGTCTTTCTCTTAACTGTACGGAACACGCTCGTCATCACTTCCGCCCCGACACCCCCACCACCCATACCCACCAACTCGCCCTCTATAATTTTTCAACCGTGGTTCGTATTGCTGCCATAACTAATGATCTAGATTCTGGCACAAAAATAGTGTGAAAAGAATGAATGGATTCATTTCCCAAATCATTCAGTACTTTCTGTCTGTCGTGTGCCATGAGGCAATTAGGATATTTCTACTGCATCCAAGTTGAAAGCTGAAGGTCAGCCTAACCCTCGTCATTCTGCAGTCAAAATGTTTGGGCAGCTGCCTATTGCGGATTAAATGTTTCTGACCCCTGAGAATCCGTTTGCTGAAGCCCTAACTCCAATGAGTTAGTCTTTGGGAGACAAGTAGGTCTAGCTAGATGTGGTCACGAGGATGGACTCCCCCCGCCCGCTCCCGTGTTGGGATTAGTAGTTCTAGAAGAAGAGAACTCACAAGAGCTTCTCTCCTCCCCACGTGTGGACACAGTGCGAGGACAGCCGTCTTCAAGCCAGGAAGAGAGCTCTCACCAGGACCTGACCATGCTGGCAGGACCTGACCAAGTCTGATCTCAGACTTCCAACCTCCAGAGCTGTGAGAAGTAAAGTTCTACTGTTTAAGCCACCTAGTCTACAATATTTTGTTATGGCAGCCTGAGCTCAGATACACCCCACGGTTTTTTATTTTCTTGAGCTCCACAGTTCTATAAAATATTAAAGATCCCCAGCCTTAAAGAGCATGTTTAAATGTCTTTAACCCTGTACTTTCAACTCATTCTAGAGCAACCCCTCCACCCCCTTTATAATCTTTCCTTGACTAACTGGTATCCCACGGGAACCAGGATTCGGCAGAACCCACTAGGTGGTAACTTATCATTGGATACTTTGATAATCAAAAAGATGGAGACAAGACCGAGGTCCAGAGCCTGGAATTCCACGTCCAGCTTGGCACAAAAACACTTTTAAATGACTTTTAGTCCCTTATCTTTACCTCTTAGTGCTCCCATCTGAAAACTGGGACTTTGCTCTCAATTAGTACTTCATTAAGAAATTTAGGAAATAGCATGCCTTCCATCCATTCATGAAAGAGACACTGTTATACCTAGAGACATCTTATTTTCATAAATTTGGTTTGGGGGCGCAGATATTTATATGGGATCATTGTAAAGTTAGTTTGATACTCTTCAGGAAAAAGAAAGTCCTTGAGTATTGTTTGGAGTCTATTTCAAAGTGAAGTATCTTGATTATGATTCCTTTTTTTTAATCAATAAACCAGAAGAAAGGGAAATGAAACTTTATTTAGTTATTGAAATTCCTAATTAAGTTCTTAATGGCAGAAACATCACAGAATGTTCCAAAGTTTCATTTGGCACCAAGGCAAGTCACTCAGGCTCTTTTTCAAACATTAGGTCAAGATATTGGGTTGGACACTTCAGGAAAATAAACTTCCTTGTGAGGGCTCAAAGTCAGAAAAACACGGAGAAAAGGTGTTCCCATGGAATTCTGATATAAGCGTTTCCTATGAGAGCTGAGATTTGTAGGGGAAAAAAATAGGAGTTAGCACGTTTTGGTGATTTAATCACCAAAAGAGTAAAATGAAATCAAGTTGTGCTTTTTAAAAAATTATAAAGGAAGTTTTATGTATGGATAAAGTTCCTAGGATACTCCACGTTTTATCAAATGCCAGAAGTTCGAGAAATCTTTCTGATTTCTGTGCCTCCGTAGGGTACCATAATTTAATCTAGTTGGTGGCACCAGACGCTGGTAACCACAGCCAGCCATTGTGGGCAGGGGTTCCAAACATATGGCCTGTGCATTGCATCCCCATCCTCTCCCCTCCATGAATTATTTTTATATTGGATGCAACCTAGAAAATGCATGAATCTTGATGCACACTGCCAGCCTGCTACCAGCCGGCCCTCCTCCCTCCCCTCCCCATGGATGCCCTCACCCTCCCAGGCCAGGATCCCATGCTGAGCAGCAGGCGAGGTGACACCGGGGGGCTGCCCTTTCTGTGTGTAACTGAAACCCGGCGCCCAGCGCGCACCCTGGACCCCACCAGCCATCGTGCTCAGTTTCTCCAGCACAGCTCTCCGCTGGGCTGCTGTTAGAGTCACACAGTGACCTGCAGATCTAAGGGGAAAAACAGATGTCCCAATAAATTTTTGTCAAAACGTAATTACCTCGGGATTAGAAAACCACATGGGGGTGGGGAGGGAAAGGAACAGATGTATTACTTTCAAATACGCAATCATTATTCTGCAGAAGTTTAAATAATCAAGAGGATGAAATGACGGCTGTTGAGAGCGTCCCCCTGAAACTGTTGCTCCCCTCTTTCCTTTTGCTTCAGCTGCAGACAGTTTGAAAGGCTTTCCTCTTCCCTCTACAGGAATGGTTCTCTGAGTGGGAGGGGAATGTGTTGCACGCAGGATCATCCCGAGTGCTTTTCATAAATAAATCTCAGCAAATACGACAGACTGTCTTTTCCCCCAGGAACCTGGCCAAGTCTTTTCTTCCTCTCCAGCCGACAAACTATGATAAACTATGAATTTTCCCAGTAACCGTAAAAGATTCTTATTTTCATGATTTGAACTGTTAGGTGCAGGTCAAGGTAGTATATCAAACGGGAATTCTTGTGGGGAAAATCCTTTTTCTGTTTTCTGCTTTCACATTTTGTCAAGCGGGAGAGGATGCTGGCTGGGTGCTGATTGAAGATTCATTGGGTGATTTGTTAGCTGGTTGTCGTAGGGCTCGTGAGGCGAGATGTTAATCTCTTCTAAGGATGTGCCCGTGGGCCAAAGTGAGACAGTAGGTTGGTTGGGAAACCTGAAGCCCCAAGAGGTCCAGGGCTCAAGGAGCTACTGTTGCATCGGCTCCTTGGATCAGGTTCCCTTTGGATGGAGGTTGGGTGAGATATTACTGAGTGACGGCTCTCCAGCCCGCCTTCAGAACAACTCTACCTGGAGCAGAGGCTGAGGCCTGTTTGCACTCTTGGATTATGAGAATTCTGGTTATGATTTTAAGGCTTTTACTCTTGTGCCCAGTAAAATATAAGTTGCTATTCAGAATAGTTCCAGTTATCGAGTTTACTAATCACTAAGGTCCATGCTAAGCCCTTTACTTGTAAAATCCTTGATCCTCCCAGAGGTCTCATAAAGGAGGCCTTGTTACCCCAATTTAGAGCTATGGTATTTGAGACACAAACAGGTTAAATAACCCATTGCCATACTCACAAAGCTTGTAAGTGATAGAACTCAAATTTGAGTTCATGTATAAATGTGTACAGACTTTATCTCTTCATTGCCTCGTTATGCGTTTGGGGTCGTATACCTTGCTTACAACATAACTGAATCTGCTGTAAAAATAGAAAGAATAAATCAAAAGAACAGCCCCTGCTCTGCCATCCTGGCCATGATATATACATTTTCTGCATAAAGAAGCCATTTATAACAGGTCTATTATGCTTCCCTTTGCTGACAGTGGAATTATTGTAAGCTAGGTTTATGTGATCTCACAATTTTAGCCCATGACAGGTAGCCCAGAGCTAACCACACATACTTCGACATGAAAGAGTTAAAAAGGAAGTCCTCAGCAAGGCAGTAAGCAGAGGAGGGCTGATCCCAGCTGCTTCCGGGGGATATCTGATAGAGAGAGGCCGTCAGGAAACCACCACAGGGAAAGGAATTCTGAGGAATGGGGGTGTCTTCCTGGTAGCCATCAGCCTGGAAGTTGTCTTTTCCCACCTAAATCCAGAGAGGCTTGTAAAACTGCAAACTCCACAGCAGCATGAGGAGAGGGACCTTTTGCAGAGAGAAGAGAAGACCTTTTCCCTGGAGGAAGTGATACCTTTGGAGGATCCAGAACAATGTGGATTTGTAAACTAGAAAAATAGAGGGAGCCACAGTATTTGTAGTTAGAGAGTCTGAGAACTCTGAAGTTGGTTAATAGCCTTTATTTTAAGAAAGGAGGAGTCCAGTATGGGACAGTGACACAGACAAGGGCACTCAAAGGGCAACGCATACCTGTAAGATGGAAAAGAGGAGAGAGCCTATGACAGTACCAGGACGAAGACCCTCTGCCCACTGGCAAAGACTGTCCTTGACCAAACTTGAGTCAGGCTTCTCTGGATCCTCTTTTTGACTAGAACTTGACCTTGACCTTGAGCTCTGTCCTTGACCTGCTTAGTCCAGTTTTAGCAAGAATCCTGGTGAGTCAGTTTAACTGAAAATCTTCCACACTTGTTATCTGATCATCCTGACCTGCCTTCACCAAGAATCCTATTGAGTTGGTCTTGCAACGATCCCCCTAGCCTAGGTGTTTCCTCTTCATAATTTTCCATCTCCTGACCCCGCCCTGCTCCTTGGAGCTAAATCTCCATTTATATGTTTTTATATGTCATATGTTAAGCTCCATCTCTCTACCCTGTTGCAGTAGTCCCCCTTGAATCGTCTTGCTTACTGTCTTTAACAAGTGTCTGAATAGTAAATTTATTAATTTTATTACTATATAAGATTTATTAATTACAAGTTTTTTAAGTCTGGAGTTGTAAGATACACAGGAAATGGAAAGTAAAAAACATTCACAGAAATCAACACATATAAAAATTGCCTCCATCCGAAAGTTATTTGACAATAGCATGTTTCATACTGATGTTTGGATTGGTCAGTCTCTACAGCATCCAACAGTAAAATGCAAAATACAATACAACTTGATCGCACAGTTAATTTAAAAACTTTGTAAATAGTGTAGGATTTCATAAAAAAATGACATTGGAAAATCCTTCTAATCACAGCATTGAGCATCAGACAGCTTTAGATCAGTTAGCATCTGAAGAATAGAAAATCAGCAAGGAGGGGGATGTGACAGGTGTGTTGAAAGACAATGACTTAAATGTCAAAGAGTTAAGAGAAGCCCTTAGAAAAATTGATGAAGAGGCTTAATATTTTTCCATACATGACTCTCTTTATAATATTTTCATTAAAGTCAAACATGAAGGGAAGGATATTATAACAAGTAACCACACAATTTTGTCAAAAAATGATGCCCCTAAGCTCTAATACTTGATTCTTTCTGTTTTAAGAATTAGAATTCTAATTTAACTTAGATAATTTAATTATTATCTAATAATTTAATAATTAACCTAAACTGAGACAAACTTGTCTTCATAATTTCAAATTTCAGTCAAGTCCCCGTTTTATGTATATTCACTTTAAGTGAATTTTCCGCTACAAATTATCCTTACATAATGAAGTATTATATATTTTAGTTAACCGGATATGGTCTATAATTTAATGTGGCATCAGTCCTTATCAATTAATCCTTTCTATTGCTTTTATGAAGTCATAAGTTAAAATAATTCTCTCTCATGTTGTTAAGAAGCAGCTGAACAAGAAATTAAATCGACTGCTAATGGAGAAGACTTGAGACATTTTCAGAGAATTTAGAGAAAAAAAGATAAGGCGATTAAGACAAAGCAGAGATGAAAGATAGAGAAGACATATAAAATGATTCAGCAAAAGGACTCTCTCTGTTTCTAAAGTTGAGAAGTGTAAAAGGAAAAGTATAAATGTAATAAAAAAATTTCCTCAAGAGGACATACTGTTTATAAAGAGACACTTGATGTTATGTATAACAGTCAGTATGAAAACAATGGGTAAATGCCTTTCAAATTCAGAGGGAAAACCTCTTACCAAACTAGACATTGCTGTTCAGATGTAAAGATTACTCCAGACACCCTCAAGCATGAACAAGAGCAGCAGACGTGGCAGTTGTAAGGTCGTAAGTCCTTCTTGAAAATAGTAACTTTTAGAAAAATTACTCCAAACAAGCTAAGTCAAAATAAAGAATTTAGGAGTAGACAGACAGTGTAAAAACTGGTGATAAGTGATAAACACCACATTCATTTAAATGTGGAACTAAGATGAGACGAGGAAGAAAACAGCAACTGCAGAAAGTATTTGGAAAGTTATAAACTAACTAACCTAGTAAAAAAGGGCAAAAGCAACAAAAATTGGGCAGTAGAAGATGGGAGGTGAGAGGAGGTAAAAAGTGATAAAAAAAATCACTGCAGGTTTTAAAGCAGACTTAATTGATATTGTCTAAACTGTAAATGCATGCTTGTAAAAAGGGTCCCAACTTCTTAATAATTTTAATGATCTCCTCTGTTTATCTTAGAGGACTCTATTAGCAATTAATATCTATTATGGTGAAGAAGTATTTAAGCTGATGGTCTGCAGTTCCTTTGATCTTTATTTCACTATGTAGATTTGGAATAATCTTAAGAGACGGTCTCATTCTTCTGCTGTTGAAGAGCCACTTTCTCATGCATTAACACGTGCATTAAAGAATACTCCAGGCCCCTGTCTGCGGAGAGGAATGTTCAGGTCAGAGATGAATCCGATCCAGTTCGCACTGGTCAACCACCTCAAGCGAACGTTTAGCTACAAAAGAATCAGCAAAAGCTCAGCTATATCCTACCTGTTACTTATCTCTACAATTCCTTACCCAGAATCAGATGAAGTCCAGGTTAATCCTAGAATGCAAATACGGGGAATTTAATCTATAAATGGTGCCGCTGATCCTTTTACCTTTAAGTCATTGAGCAAAATCCACTGGCTGTGAGATCTGTCTAAACAGTTCTTAATGCCTTTTCCTAAAATAGTGTTAATGTCCCATTTTTCATCAAGGTAACGAAGCTGAGTGTGAAAGGCTACACATTTGGATAGATACCTTATCCTAGATTGCTAGAGAAATTTTAAGATTTGGGCAGTAAAGGCAATGCTCTTTTTTAAAAAAGTATGCTGTTCCATACTTCCTTCTAAGATCTTTTCTGCAAAGCGTGCTTTCCTCTCCGCTGACCCCCACCAAGTATACATAAAACATACGTTCCCAGTTGAGTTAATTTGCCAGGGTCTGATTTTGGGTGTGCTCATAAATGTATACTACGCAGAAAGAAAAAACAAAGATGTGCTTTCTTTGTGTGCTCTCTCTCCAGAGGCCTTTTAGTCAAAGGGGCTTTGGGAGTTCCTTTCCTTAAAGATCCTGCTACCATGTTTTCCAAAACTACACATTTTGTGTCCTGGTTAACTTAGTGTGGGTAAAAACCTTCCTGGATTATCAGCAGAGATAGCAAAAGTAAATGACAGTGGTGTTGCTAGGTCCTAAAATATCTGCAAATGGACATGAGATCTAGGTGGCCCCGGACTACTGGGCAATTTCTGTCACCATTTCTTCCTAACAGATAAGGATCCTTTGGTTCTTTGTTCATTCACAAGGGCACAGATAGACCATAGACTTGAACCTGCCTGAAGCTTTTTCTGGAGTGTGGCCTTAGGAGAGAAACTCAAGAAAGGAAAGATTCCAGAATAGTCAGGATGCGAATGACAGTGCCACCTATTTCAGGGGAAGTCCTGGAGGAGAGAAAATTTATCAAAGTTTTCTTTGGCCAGTGCTTAAAATCTGTCTACTGGCACATCTCCCGCTGAAGTAGGACTCATTTCGAAAATCTGAGGGCTGGATTTGATGGCATGAAATAGGTGCCAGGCTGTAAGGGCTGCTGTGTGCTCTCTTTTGCTGTTTCTCAATACTAACATCTTGGTTATAATACCCGTCCAGCTATCTATTTATCACCATCTAGATAGTCTTTTAAATTTGTACTTTATGAAGCCAATAAAAGGATACATTTAGAGAAGACAGAGCCTGTGCTTTGCAGCGTCCCTAAGGTAAAATGTACTGGATGTGTATAAGTACCACCAAGTGTGTGAGATGCACAGCAGATTTCATGAGTAATTTCCAGTGCTGTCTCTAGTTTGGATGATTATGTGTTACATCTGTGTGTCCCTTGATATCCTTTCTCCAGACTGTCTGTGTTGGAATGTGTACTCACATTGTGGCCCTTATTAAAAAGTTGTAATTTTTATTTCTGTGTTTGCTCGAGGCTTATATTTTATGTATAATCTTTTTCAATTATTTTCTACAGAAGGTGAGCCTCTCTGGCAAAAGCTTAATGACACTCAATAGTACACGGGAGAATTAGACTTCCCTGCTCGCCCTGTGGCATTTCCGTGGGGCAATGAGACTAATTCTAGCCTGTTAGGAGAGAGTGGAAAACCCGCGTGTCACTTAAATGCCAGAGCATTGATCTGCATCCAAAGGCCAGTCAGCTGGCTCCTTTGCTGCAGTAGCCACGGGGGTATGTGTTAATAGGGAGGAGTGAAAAGATTGAAACTGAGCAGCAAGCCAGGCTAACACGTGGAGGATGGCTGACCTGGAGAGACTTCCAGATATGTGGCAAACTCTGCAAAAATAAAAATTAAACCTTTAGTTCAAGACACTGAGATTTTACAGGGCTGTTTGTTACCACAGAATAATCTTGCTTGTCCTGACTGATACAGCTTCTCTCCAACATACCTGCAAAATGGTGACCATTTTCCCTGCTGGCTACACTTTTCTAACCTGAGAGCTCTTTGTCTGGGCTCGCTCTAGAGATACTGCTTTCTTCCATTCATATTTGCTTTCAGTTTAGGTGCCTGAGTGTGGGGCAGATTAAGACACTTGTTCAAAAAAGAGAGGCAATTTCTTTTTAGAAATCTTGCTTTAAATACATATTTTCTCTTAGTTAATCCCCAGGGCACTTCCTGTGTAATACAAGTCAACATTCCCTAGAGGTATCTTAATTTGGGTATTATTATGAAACCCCTTTGTGCCTGATGTCATGTCAGCTTCAACGGTTTGGTTTCTTTTGAGTATAATAGGATCATTTTAGACTGATACTAATTTATGAACTATCAGTCTCCCACACCTTTTTAAAGACAGACATTTAGATAGCCTGTTTCTCCTTGGGCACCCTGAATGCTTAAAATTCTGTATACGTGCATTACTGTTCTATTAAATAGTTGTGGCTGTTGTCTTATGTTGTTCTCTCTCTTTACCATGCTATGTTCAGACATGAAGATTCTAACTACTAACTTTAATAAGAAAATATTAATAAGCACTATTGTTTTAAAGCAGGCATGTTGTGATTGATTACAAGTTAAGAGACTACTGTTCACGGCAATCACAACAAAACAACAAACCCATATCAATCCACCCATCGTCCAGTAGCTCTTTATTTTGACTGAATGTAAGCTAACCATTTAACAGATGAGAAGATGGAGATGGCCTTTAGAAGCAGTTTCCTTTTGGCAAAGCAGGATTGTAAAATGTGTCTTTAGATTGAGTTGTTCCTACACTTGTTTTTCCTGTTAATACTTTAATAAGTTACTTCTTCAGCTACAAGCAAGAGAATGGTAATAGAATTTTCCAAGTGTAATGTACAGTTTAGAACTTCTGTATTAAGATCAGCTGGTGATTGATAACCCGAATGAGATGAATTATTGTCCTGCAGGTTGAGATTTCCTCTCCTTATCACTGTCCTCCACGAGCCCCGCCCTCACACGGGTCCCTCCTGCCTGGATGGAGAACCCCAGCACTGTTTTTCATGAAGTGCACATCATGTCTTCCATGCTGTGTGATGACTTCTGATTGGACTGTAGTCCCTCTGGGAGGGAAGAATCAGGGATGACCATTTGTCAAGTGGTCATTCGAAAAGACTCAGATTGAAGAGCCATCTCAAATGTCCCCAAATAAACAAACATTGAATCAATATATCATGATATTAGTGTTATAGAAGAGAGGAGGCAAACTCATTTAATTTGAAATATGAAGAATGATACAGTGCTTTAAGTGATATTTTTGTCTTTGAAACAATGTGAGTAGCAGGTTTATGTTAGAGGTACTTGATCTTCATTTAGAGGAATTTATTAAGAGGGAAAATTTAGGGGATATCCCATATAAAAAGAAACTCATTACAGTATAATTAGTCAGTATATTTCTGGTTGTATTCTTGTCGAAGACCCTAGATCTTTTCCCGCTTTTCCACTACTCTGCCTCTAGAAATCATTTGATCATTTTCTATTATTCAGGCATCTGTATAATACAGACTGTGAAATACCCAAAAAGAAGCATTAATATTATGTGCTGGTTGTAGAGGGATAAAAAGAGCTATTTATCTCAAAGCCATCTGTGCACTTTCTGGTTACTCTTGTCTATGGGAACCCAACAATTGGAATATCATTGGGTTAGATAAGAGATCTGGGCTCTAGACCCACCTCTTTTCCTACCTGACTCTATGACTTGTGCACCTGGTCTCTCTGGCCTCAGTTTCCTCCTCTGTAAGAGGACAAGTTTCAACTAGATTATCTCTAAGGTCTCCCTAGCACCAATTTCTTTCTTTCTTTTTTTTTTTTTTTTTTTCCTTTAACACTCAGAGGATCTAATGGCAACATCTGGAATTGATTCAGGAAGGAAAGTGTAATCATACCATTTGCCCCTACTCCTTTTGGCCTCAAACTACTATAACTTTTCATAGTCACAGAATATCCCTTCTCAGATGATACCATAAATTCAGAAGATTACACTGGGCTTCTCTATAACTTTTCTCTAATGGGCTAAAGGAAATTACTCCAATTGAATTGGCATGCTTGCAAACAACCAATCTGTGAAATCAGTGGACTTCACACAGTCTATTTTCTTTTAAAAATATTTTTTAAAGGGCCCAGAGCCTTACTTTCCTCCCTTGGCATAATTTCCCTTGTTTATATGGCAAAGAAAAATTGCTTCTTCCTCAAACCTAGATGCAGAATACCTTAAATGTCATAAAGTGAATGTTATCTAGGTGAATTGTTAAAAAGTTCATCCTATAATGTGACAAAGGGTGCATTTTGGCCAAAACTGTAGCAATTCTCAAAGATGAAGTTCCTTTTGATAGTTTTTGGAAAATGTATTTTAAAATTTTGAAGTCTATATTCACTGGAAGTTGCTAAGAAGTGTCCAGGAAGACACAAACTTTTCACTTGGTTTTCTCATATTTTGGCCTAGCATGTTTACAATGGGCATAAAAAAGAAGATATAAATACACACAAGAATAGGGAGCATAAAAACATATGATATGCATTTAATTGTATGAGATAAAAATATACACAATAACATTATATCACTGCACAGTAGTTGAAAACCATCTTAAGAATAAATATTTGATAAAAGTTAACAATATGAATAAGGAAGGATTTGAATACTTGGGGATTAAAAAAATCTGTTGGGAAGGAAATGTATAAAACAGAGTTATGCGCCCTGAGAATTTAAAATACATCCTGAGTCTATTATAAAGAAATGAAAAGAAAAATCTGTCATTAAAAAGTCATAAGAAAAATAATTAGGAACTGTTACTTTAAAATTATCCAATAAACCACAATGACTATTCACCTAAAGTCCAATAAAGATGTATCATATTGTTAACAGTGGTTTCTTCTGTATGATGGTACTTGAATGAATCTAACTTCCTATGCTGTGAATTTCTGCATTACTTTAATTTTATTACAAAAAGCAAATATTGCTCTTGTTATCAAAGCAAAAAAGAATTCAGTGAAGAACTCTGTACTAACTTTTCTCTTTACTAGCTTTGCAATGTGAGTAAATGATCCTTCCCCCTGCCTTCTCCCACAGTTGGCATTTTGCATAACAATAGCACAATGTCAAAACCAGGAGATTGTTATTGGTCCAATCCACAGAACTTACTTAGATTTCACTAGTTATAAAGGGCCTATTTGTATGTGTGTTCAAGGTTATTATATGTTTAGCTTCATGAACTTGTATTTTTAATTAAAATATTAAATTTGTATTTGGGATTTGCATAAGATTAACATCGTATTTCTCTCACATCTATGAGTTCTGCTTCCAATAATAATTAAATATCTCATAGCAGATCAAATTTTCAAGTGAGAACAACTAGAGAAGCTATATGAAATTTAAAATGAATATTTTAAAACATCAAAAAATTATCAAGGTGTCCAGGGTTTGAGGGTCCAAAATCCTGTAAAGAAAGGAAATGCATTGGGATAGGGTTGGTATTTTTGGTTATTTTTCCTCCTTGATTTATGAGGGGATGGGCTGAGAGGCAAAGAAGCCAAACACAGAACGTCTCTTAAGAGTAAGAGTTGTTGATCAGAGTGTTCCATCTTCTCTCAGAGCTTGGAAGACAAAATTTGAAATTCAAGCCTCTCAAGTTAGCCAGGAATTGAGCTTTCAAGCCCCTTAGAAAACAAAAGTGCCAAGGAACCAAACAGAGCTCTAGTAGCCTCAGTGTGATGCAGAGACAAACACTTGAGTTCAGGTTCTGCCAACGGACAGAGGTCCCTGGTGAATACCCCGGGCTTTCAGTTGGGACACTGAAGGTCTGCTCCCTTAGCAGTAAGGTCAGACTGGAAATAAACCAAATAAACCAAGCCTCAAAAAGACTGAAATCCAGAACTCTGGGACAACATGAAGCGCACTAATATGCGCATTATAGGGGTCCCAGAAAGAGAAGAGAGAAAGGACCTAAGAAAATTTTTGGAGAGATAATCCGTGAAAACTTCCCCAACTTGGGAAAGAAAAGAGTCACCCAAGTCCAGGAAGCACAGAGAGTACCACACAGGATCAACCCAAAGAGGAACACACCAAGGCACATAGTCATCAAATTGACAAAAATTAAGGATAAAGAGAAAATATTAAAATCAGCAAGAAAAAAGCAACAAATAACATACAAGGGAACTCCCATAAGGTTATCAGCTGATTTTTCAGCAGGAACTCTACAGATCAGAAGGGAGTGGTATGATTAATATTTAAAGTGATGAAAGGCAAAAACTTACAACCAAGCATACTCTATCCAGCAAGGCTCTCATTCAGACTTGATGGAGAAATCAAAACCTTCACAGATAAACAAAACCTAAAGGATTTCAGCACCACCAAACCAGCTTTACAACAAAAGTTAAAGGACCTTCTCTAGTCATCAAACCATAAGAAAAGAGAACAAAAAGAAGAAAGAGAGAGAGAAAAAAAAGACCTACAAAAGATTGCTTTGGCTGTTCGGGATCTTTTGTGGTTCCTTATACATTTTGGAATTGTTTGTTCTAGTTCTGTGAGCAATGTCATGAGTGTTTTGATGGGGGTTGGGTTGGATCTGTGGATTTCTTTGGGTCATGTGGCCATTTTGACAATGTCGATTCTTCCAATCCAAGAGCTCAAGAAATCCTTCCATTTCTTTGTGTCATTTTGGTTTTCAGAATATTGATAACCTCCTTGGTTAAGTTTTTTTCTGGCTATCTTGTTGTTCTTGATGTAATGGAAATGTTTATGCCAGTTAACAAATTCTGGTTTTTGAAGTGAAAAGAAAAAAAGTGAATGAAGGGCTGCAAATGGCAAAATATATTTCTTTCTTATGGGTGAGTTGTATTCCATTACATATATATACCAGTATATATATATATACTGCATCTTCATTATCTATTCAACTATTGATGCACACTTAGGATGCTTCCATATCTTGGCAATTATAAATAATGTTGGTGTTAATAGTAGAGTGTATGCATCTTTTTGAATTAGTTATTAGTAGTTGGCTTTTCTCCTTTGATAATTATGTAAGTTTAAAAAGCTAAAGCTCTAAACGTTCTTAGAAACAATGAACTAGTATATATATGTAAATTTTAAAATATAGGTGCAGTTAAAAAAAAAAAAGAAATGAGCTACCAAGCCATGAAAGACATGGAAGAAACTTAAAAGAATTACTCAGTGAAAGAAGCCAGTCAGAAAAGACTACAAGCTGCACGATTCCAACCAAATGACATTCTGGAAAAGGCACAGCTACAGAAAAAATAAAAAGATTATGGTTTTCAGGGGTGGGGAGAGGGAGGGAGGGAAGAATGAACATATGGACCACAAGGGATTTTTAGGGCAATGAAGTTATTCTGTATGATACTATAGTGGTGGTTGCATGTCACTGCACATTCATCAAAACCCATAGAATGTACAACATCAAGAGTGAACCCTAATGTAAACTATGGACTTTGGTTGGTAGTAATGTGTCCATGTTGGTTCATTGATTGTATCAAATATGCCTCACTGATGAGGGATGTTGAAGGTAGGGAAGCATAAGCGTGGGTGGGGAGGACTATGTGCAAACTCTCTGAATTTTCTGCTCAATTCTGCTGTGAACCTGAAACTGCTTTAAAAAGATAAAATCTATTAATAAAAAAAAAAGACTGAAATCCAGTCCTGAAATAATCCAGTTGTTTGATCAGACAAAGGTGATATGCCCTATCCTATCTGCTTGACAGAAGTTAACATTGCATCTAGGTCCTCTACAATTTCAAATATTCAATGCTTGATGTTCAAACAAAAATAACAAGACATGCCATGAAACAAGACCAAATAAAGCCAAGAGTAAAAATAGCCGCTAAAAATAGGCCCACAGTTGAACTAAATATTCAAGGTAGCAGACACAGAGTATAAAATAACTATGGTTAACATACTCAAAAAAAAAAAAAATAGATGACAGTGTGGTTAGTTTCAACAGTGAAATCTATAAAAGAAATCAAATGGAAGTTCTAGAAGTGAAAGCAGAGTAACAAATGAAAAACCTAGAAGATAGATTTCACAGCAGACTGTACACTGCTTCTCTTTATTAAAAAGTATCCAAACTTAAGCACTAGGAGAAAAACAATGATGACTAATGTAGAAAAAGCATAGAAATATATAAGACATCTGAAGAGATAATGTCTGAGACCTATTGCTTAGAATGGGATAAAAATACTAATTTCTTCTGGATTGCTATAAATGTAGGACACATAGTGTAATCTATAAGGAAATCATTTTAAAAAGAAGAAAAGAATACATAACCAAAGAAGCTGATCAAGAAGGAAGTGGAATAATAAAATATTTAATTAATCCAAAAGAAAACAAGGAGTGGAAAAGAAATATGGACTAGGTAGAAAAAGAAAATGGAAAGTTAGATGACAAATTTAAACCATGAATAAATGAACTAAACTCCAATGATAAAATAAATATTGTGAAACTATATTTAAAAACACCAATTTCATCTCATTAGTTCTGCTTTTTAATTATTTTATCATAATTTTTCAAACTTCGATTTCCCTTTCTTCCTGATATTCAAGAGAACAGCCTCTCATCTCTTAGCTTTTTCTGGACTATCCCATGTTTGGTGAAATCCTAAATCCATGAGACCAGGCAGGGAAATGGGAGGAGAGCAGCATCTGTACCTGTCTACTACACCCCTGAGTGAGCATGGATAAAATCACCTCACCTCCTTCCATTCATTCCTTCATCTGAAAAATATATCTGCTGGAATCACATTTCTTCTAGCCTTTTCCAGTCTTAGGCTCCTTGTGACTGGCTCTGTACCTACACCATGAGACTAAGTTTCATCACTATCTCTCATATTTTGAATGCAATATGAATGCAGTTGGGAAGGAGGCCCAGGAATGTTGAATTTGTATACGATCCATCTCTGGTCATCTATTCTCCAATGCCTCAAATACAAAAGAAAAAAAAAAAGATGAACTGTGTGGCAGGAACAGGGTAGAAAGGTGAGAGTAGGGTGGTGGAGGGATCAGTGGATTAGACTTGGCGGAGGTAGGTTCTAGAACTGACTCTGATGTTAATTAGCCATGTATTTGGACGGGTCACTTAAGTTCTTGGGCTCTTACGTAAAACTGGAGTGCACGCTATTGCTGTCTTCATACTTTGGGACAATGTTACACGTAGAGATGCTCAGTGGAGACTTGGTGTTCTTCAATAACTGCATTCCTTCAGCTGGCCTAAGACAGACTCATCTTATAGGATATAAAAGTCTATTAACTACAATATTTTCATTCAGTTAGCTTCACCCTGGTGTCACACGATGGGCCATGGAAGCAGGATCAAAAGGCGCAGATTCAGTACTCTCCTAGCTCCATGGTTTAAGAAAATTTATGTGATCCTAACTCACCTCGAAAATGTGGCTAATATACATGCTTAGTTTTCCCGACTGAGGACAATAATGAAAAAGAAAGTACTTTGTAATTTGTAAAGCACTTTAGGACATGAAGTGTTAACTGTTATCGAAGTCTTTTGTAAGTAAACTCTAAAGAAGTCAACAAATGTGATTTGGGCAAATAATAGGAAACCAGAGGCAAGAATGAAATGATGATTTCTGTTAATCACTTACTGTGTTTCAATATCTTGGCTGTGCCAATGAGATATGTGACAGGGTCAGGAGGGCAGCTTAGGTCTCCTTTACTCTTCCACCTCCAATTTCTCCATCTTTGGATAAGAGTTTGGAGCACATCATTCTTCAGTTTTTCTCCACAAGTATTTGGGGCTTCCCTGGCTCAAAAAAACATACTGCACTTTGCACTCTGAAATTTTCTTTTTTAAAAAATATAACATATCTTGCAGCTCTTTAAAGAGCAGTAAATAACCACTTACTTCATTCTTTTTAATTGTTGCATATTATTTCATAGAATAGAAATGCCATTAATGTTATTAGAGATACTTCAACTAACTGACAGTTAAATTGTTTTAGGTTCTATATGATTAAGTGGGAGTGTTTTTGTAGGAGAGATTTCTAAGAATGCAATCAATCAAGTAAATATTATTACAGGTAATTAGGTAAATATTGTCAAATTACCTTCCAAAGGCAGAATTTAGGTTTTCGAAGTTGCACGTCCATGAACAGAACATGAAATGCCTTTTCCCTCACATCCTCATCAAAACTGCATATCATCAACATTTAAACTTTGGCTAATCTAATGGGTAAGAAAATAACCCAATAGTGAGTGGTGAAATGGAAAGTATTTTTATATATGCTTTGTATATATCCTTGCATTTCTTCTGTAAATTGTCTGTTCACACCTTTCATCCGGTTTCCATTGGTTTATTTGTCTCTTAGTGATTTGTAACATCTCCATTTTCTGGATCTTTATCCCTTGTCCTTTATATATGCTATAAATATTTTTCCAATCTGTTAGAATATTTAAATTTACTAAAGATATCATTTGCCATTAAAAGTTTCAATTTTTCATTATTTTTGTTCTTTTCTTTATGATGTATGTAAAATATTTTCCAATGTGCTTTTCTAATATTTTTATTTTTCTAAGATTCTTTTTGGTCATCTGGAATTTATCTTTGGGTATAATAGGAATTAGGAGTATAAATTAAGTTTTCTCTAATTGGATGGCAAGTAAATAGCAAATTATTTCAATATGATTTTCTTTAATAATTTAATTTTTCCCATTGTAGTGAAACATAGCATTTTGTATATTCATTTCCATTGATATATGGGTCTGTCTGTAGAGCCCTCTATTCTATTGTGTTAATGTAAGTGTGCAATCTTGCATTATAATGCAGTTTTAATTATTTATCTTCTTGAGACTTCGAAAAAGATCTCTTCCTAAATTAAATATTTTATCCATTTATTTAGGGAATTTTAAAAATTTCTCCTTTAATCTATTAACTTTGTGAAATTATAGTAATAGATTTCCTGATGTTGAACTATCCTTGTATTTCTGAGAGGAACCTAACTTCATTTTGATTGTTTCCATACAATGATGGATTAGATTTTCTTACACTTTAAGACTTTTTCCTCTATATGCATAAATGAGATTGACCTCTAGTTGAAGTATATCCTTCTCAGTCTTTCTCTATGCATTTTCATAGATGTCTTTACACATTTATTATAAGATTTATACTGCTCTTTGTATTGAGTTGAGAAGGTTTCCAGTTCTATGCTCTGGGGATATTTATAGTATATAGGAATTATCTGTGCTATGAAGTTAGGTAGACCTTACCCATTACTTTGTCTGAGCTAACTCTAAGTTTTAGAGACAGATTTTATTTCTATAGTGATTATGATTACATTTTTAGCCGCTATATTTAAAGATATTTGCTTGGTTTTAAACTTTTTAATGTTTTGTATGTAAATACTGCTTAAGGTTGGTTGGTTTCATTGCTTCACTAGCTAGTGTATCTCTGTAAACAGCACACCATGACCTTGGCACTTACTCCATCAATTATGTTACAAAAAGCAGATTTGCTGCAAATAACCACAATTAAAAACTCAAGCTTTTGGTTATGTTTCATGTTTGGCAGGAACTATTTATTTCTCTTGTAATATCTAATACGTATTTTAAAATGTATATTTAAGACAGAGACTGAAATGCTGCTGACCAAAATCAAGCCCTTCAGATTGTTCAATTTAGGCTGCCTTATCTCAAAGCAGTGACCATCAGGAGTGAGATGCTGTGGACAGATATTCAATTACTTAAGAAAACTGTGTGCCTCATCTCTCCTTTTTTTAATCACAGAAGCAATGAACAGTAGTAACAAAGTAGAAAACACTAAGAAATAAAAAAAGAAAAAATAAGTTAATTCAACCAAAGTCTACCACCCAGAGGAAAATCATTTGCTGTATAGTTTGCCAAAACTTTTGTGCAAATTTACCCACAAATATACCGAAAAAAAAGTATTCATTTTATAAGTATGGGTGGATATTCATAACCTGTATTTTTCATTTACCATCATAAACATTTTTCCACATCAGTAAATACAGATCTGCCTCACAGTATTCCACTGTGTGAGTCATTACAATTTATATAGTCATGCTCATTATTGGAAATTTACGTTGTTTCTAATTTTTCACTACTTTCAACAAGCTTTGACAAAAATAATTTGAAGCATTTTGTCTTGACTTTTTGATGCTAATTATATAATGGATCTGTGTGAAAGGGGATCCTCTCAGGCTATGAACAGCTGTGCCATGAGGTCGGCTGATACCATTCATTTTACTTTATGCTTTATAACTTTCATTTTAAAGAGAAAATTTAAAAGCACCCAAGATGATAACAACCCACTCCTTGTGTCTAGAACCTTAAGGTAAGCTTGAAGTTGGGCATACTTGTACCCCATGTCACTCCCTCAACTGCCCGTCCCACATAGCATCTAGTATCTTCTGGCCTTATTTTTATATCTTTTTTTTTTCTCCTTATAAATTAAGAGATTGGAGCAAGGCTTTGACATACTCAAAGCATTGGCAAGCAAATAGCAGAGTGCTTGCCTTGTGGGGATACCAAGATGAATAATGGGACAGGGAGCTAATGTTTATTGAGTACTTTCCTTGTGCCAGATGTGTTATGGTCATGATTTCAACTCAGTTTTAACACTACCTCTGCAAAGATGGTGTTCCAGATGAGCAAACTGATTTACAGAGATGGTCCATATGTAACCAAGATCAAACATAGTAAGTGACAGTCAGGTCGGAACTCAAGGCTACTTGACTTCATTGCACCTTCTGGTACAGATAAAGCTCAGTCCCTGCCCTCAAGGAATTCACAAAATGCTACCCTACTGGGGAAGCTGTGCCTAGTGGTATTTCATGGGCATGTGGACTTTGGTCCCTTGCCTATTAGCCCTTTCTGGTTTTGAGAAGGAAACCCAGGTAGTTCTTTACAACAGAGAAATGCTATTCTTAAGCAATACTTAAACTGAAATGATTACAATGAAAATACCTTATGCATGAACAAAACATGCGTGGACCAAAGCTGCATGCTCTAGCAGGCAATGCATTCCTGGGAGATGGGCTTTTTCAAGACTTATGAACACATTTTAAAAAATCAGCCAAGCACATGTGGTCACCAAATATTCAATGATGAGAATAAAAGTAACAACAACAAACGGAGAAGAACAATTGACTCACCTCCCTTCTTAGTTTGAAAGGAACAGTGCTAATCAGTAACCTTAGAGTTGTTTAAAACGATCAGTTCATTGTAATAAGTTGGAAACACGCTTAGTCCATGAGGGTAATTTCCTTTCAGCAACCATGCCTCAGATACTGTGCTTAAATACCTTTTTGAAAAAGCAGAACCTTTAGTTCAGATGCCCCTGGGTGGACTTGCTGCCCAGGAAGTCAGAGAAACTCTGTGTTGAGCCCGCCTGGGTCTTTTCTCTACACCTCTGTTTCTTCACCTCTTCAGAGCATCCTGCTTGAAGGAAATGGTGATGTTTAGCTCAAAGAAGAGATGCCTTTCAGGTAAGATAATAGTCCATTCCAGTTCTATTTGAAAAGCAAAATCAAAATAAACAAACATGAAACTTTTTTTCTTTTAAACTCTAGAGATGAGAAATAGTACCACCCAGTGGGAATTACAGTGAGAATTTTTTTCTTGAAAGAGGTAAACAGGTAGGGTGAGAGGGGTATAGCTCAGTGGTAGAGTGCATGCTTAGCATGAATGAGGTCCTAGGCTCAATCCCTAGTATCTCCATTAAATAAAAAAAAAAAAAAGAGAAGGAAAGAAAAAATATTAATAAATAAATAATAAAAAGAAAGTTTTAAAAAATTAGAAAAAAAATCATTAAAAAAAAAGAAAGGTAAATGTATCAAAATCTATGATATGGTGGAAAGAACACCAAAATCAGAGTAAAAAGCTTCAATTTCATGTCCTCTTCATAAGTATATGAACTTGGGCAAATGTCTTAACCTGTCTGGACCTCAGGTTGTTTATCCAAGCACAGGGTAAAATATTTGCCCCACCTACCACTGAGGATTGCTAATGACAATGAAATGAAATAATATGTGTAAAAGCCTTCTGTGAAATGCTGAGTGCTCTATAAAATGCATCATTATTGTGATAGTTGATGTTTCTAGCCTCACGATGCCTGATATAACTGGGTCCTTGGTCATGGCTTGTTTTTGTTGTTCTAGTAACATTCCCGTGGCAAAGAGTTGTAGTTTTGAAGCTCTGTGCATTCAGGCTGGCGTGGTATGGGAACCTGTTGAAAAATGATGCCTGATAACCGAAAAAAGGAGTGTGAGAAATTTGGGGGCTGCTCACCTCCATCCTGAATTTGTCATCCCCACCCAGCGAGCCAGACTCTCTCTGAAGCTGTGACCTTTATGTGTCAACATGTAAGAGAAGAAGGAAAGAGAGAGGGTTCCTCAAACTCAGAAACTTAGATTAACCTTCAAAACTGACAAATGTACACCCCAAAATGCAAAGCGACCACAAGGACAAAGCTGATATACGATTTCCAGAGAATCAGGAGGCGGTAGTTTGCCCAGATGTGTTTGGGGGGTGGGGTTAGAAGGACCTCTCGTCACAACGAATGGGCTGGGGCCGTTAGCCCGGCCACCCTCCCTCCGGGTTGAGCTCCAAGGCGCGAGCAGAAGCACAGGCTCTTAGGCCTGGTGCATCGTCTGCCTTCTTTCCCCACTCTCCACAGCCCACCAAAGACTTAGCCAGAAACACTTGAAGCAGAATTTTCTCCCTGAAGCTGTTTCTGCAATTCCACAGAGTAAGAATACAACCTGGCCAGGAACCTGAGTTCCTGGGCTCGGGCCCAAGAAAGGTCCGTATCCTCAGGGAAGGATGAGACCGGTGTGGTCCCAGGAGGCGTGGGCTTCACAGTGTGTGTCTGGGAGCCATCAGCTGCCTCTCTGCTTTCGGATCACATTCGTGGCCTACTCCGCCTGCCTTGCTTCCTCTTCCCGCCTCTCATGTGGTGCTTTTCCTCCACATCCTTACACATTTTTGCTCTTTGGAACCTCATTCCTTTTCTTGCCTCTTTTTATTTCTGTTACTTAATAGATATATAACTTTGTGTGACTCAGCTAACTGCTTTCTGCTGCATTTTCCTTATCTGTAAAATGACAATAAAATATTCACCTTCTCCAGGGATGCAGCAGATTCCATTTCTGTTGGCTCCCTCACCTCCCTTTTCCTGTTCTCTCCTCATCTTATCTTTAAGATCTCTTTCTTTTTTTCCTTCCCCCTTTTCCTTCTTTCTTTCCTTCTCTGCCTCTCCTTCTCTTCCTGGAGTATAAAGCCATCTCCCAATGGCTTAGCTTTATGGTTTCAGTAGGTCAGCATGGGACACGCTGTTTTATTGACCACGACTTCTCAGCCCCTGGGGCACGCAGTGTGGCTGCGGTGAGCGGGGCTTCCGGAATCAAGGATACCCTTTCACTTACCCTTCCTCTCATCCACTGCTGCTGAACCCCAGGCTGTCACAATAGCAGAGTGTGATTTCATGGTTTAAATCTCTTTTCATGCTGAACTACATATTGTGGACTTTTACATCTTTTTCAAAGAGAATTAATCTACTAGGAGGTTGGTCGAAGTCTCACAAGCCACAAAAATTATTTGATTTCTGACATACGCAGCAGAGGTCTTTTCCTTCTGAGAATGTAGCCTGGAAGACCCTTTGACCCTTGACGCCAAATCTAACTGCTGCCCCCTCACAGGTGCCTTTCAGTGTCACTTCATTGAAGCTACAGGATGCTGACCCTCTGTATGTACCATAGGGAAAGTAGGCTGGATTTTATGGAGAGGATTCAAATAGTCTAGGAGGTAGTCTCTACCAGGACTAGCATAGCACTGAATCTGAAAGTGAAACTTCCTGGGTGGTGCTATCTTGGGCCACTCAGCCTTGTTCATTCTGTGCCTCCAGCACGGGCCAGGCGTGGGACAGGGCACTGAGGACACATGGCAGACAAGGCACCTGCTTTGCTCCCAACAGTTCACAATGTGGTGGGAGAGAAAGCAAGTAAATGTGCCAGACGGAAGCCCAGGACGTGGAGAGAATGCTGGTGGTGATGGATATCTTCTCTGTCTCTACTTGGGATAAATCTAGAGTTCCAGGGTCATACTAGTGGTGGTGAATAGCTACCCCAGCCTGGAGCTGTGGGAGGGGAAGGACTTCCCAAGGAGACTTGAATCCAAAGGTGAACGAAGAGAAAACAGATATGAGAAGGTTTGGGGCAGGGGGAGAGAGAATTTTCCAGCCTGAAAGAGAAGACTATTGCAAGGCGAGGATGTGTGCGCACGGGTTTCAGGTCGTTCCGCGTGGCTGGGTTTCTGAGTGTGGAGGCGGGGATTAGCGGGAGGTACAGCTGGAGGAGGAAGTGGAGGCCGGGCAGACCTGATTGTCGCGCTCAGGTATTTGGATATTTTCCCCATAGGCATTAAGGAACCCTCACAACTGTTAAAACAGGGAGAAAACTTGACCCTGTATGTTACTTTAGCAACCTCACTCCTAACTTTATGGGATTATTGATTGGAGGAGAGCAATTCTAAACACAGAACCACAGTCAGGATAGTGGTTTTCACTCTGGTTGCCATGGAATTGCCTGGGGAGCTTTAAAAAATACTGATGCCTCAGTTACACCCACAGAGTCTCTGATATAATTGGTCTGGGATGTACCCTGGGCTTGGAAAATTTTTTAAAGCTTCCCAGGGGGTTCTAATTTGCAGCCCAGGCTGAGAACCGCTGATTTAAGAGGTGGAGAAATGGAGGTGACTGAAGGGCTGTTAAGATCTGTCCGGCTTGGACAAGACCCTCCCTCAGCACTTCCTGGAAAAAAAAAATTATGTATATGGTTTTCTTTTAGAAGTGGTTAGGAGGTCAGTCTGGAACTTGATGGCCAACTGCAAGTGGGTTCTCAAGTGACTGTGAAGGAAGCAGTGAGCTTAGGAGTCCATCAGTAGCAAGACTGAGACGTTCATTGTTGGAAAGCAGCAGAATCTCAAGAAGAAACTGGTGACAACAGAGTAGGGGGTGGAAATGATATAATTTACTTACAGCGTAGGTTATTTTGTGAATTACTTATAAGTACTAGTATAAGTATAAGGGAATTAGCCTACAGCTAGCATTCCTCTCCCGCCCTCATTTTGTGTAAATTTTTCTTCAATTTTCTTCCTCAAATTGATTGGGACAGGACAGAAAATCTCTAAACAAACTGCACTGAAAGTTTTCTATTTAGCCTGTCCAAACTGTGGCTAATTTGTGAACAACAACAGAAAAAGAAGCGTTTATTTTAAACTTGAAAAAGGGGTCCTTGAGTTTCTTTCTTTTGTTTTTCCACGCATTGTTTTTCCCGCGGAGAGCTCAGTGCCATACCGCATAGCCTGCACTTCCCTCGTTTCCATGTAGCCCTCCTAAGAATTACGCCCCGGAACACTGAGAACATTCGGGCACGTCCAAATACCGTGCAGTTAACTGCTTCATGCACCGAAGGGCTCTCCTGTCTTCGCAGCAGTGGCTTTGCTGGGAACAAAGTCTTCTGATGGGCCCCAGTGCCTGCTGAGGTGATGTGACGTAGGGGTTAAAAGCAGTTTGCAATGTCCAAAAAAAAAAAAAAAAAGTGCTTGATTTGTTGAAAGAGGCTCCTGAGGAAGAATCTATGAGTCTGAAACGGTTTGCAACGTCTGAGAAGGTGGGAGTGCAGGCTCAGGGGCCCTCGAAATCTCGGATTTGGGTCTGGGATCAGGAGACAGACTCTACTGGGGTTTCTAGACTCTCGTCAACTTTTAAGCCTTCCTGTTGAAATCTCTGACAGTACCTTTGACAGCCTGCTATTATCTTACAATAAAATCTATCCCCAACCCCCAGGTCCTGCTGCTCCCCCAGCTTTGAAAAAAGGTGTCCAATGGTTAACTGCCGAGGAATGGAGAGTTAAAAAGCAGATTCTAGAAGGGCTTAGTGACTCTTTCAGGGGCTAGGTTGGGATGAAACTCTCTTTCTCTCCCTCTTTTTTTTTTTTTTTCTTTTCATTTTCACTGGGGTTGAATTAACAACAGCAAGAGAACGCCTCCAGGTTTACAGTTGTATGGCCTATTGTGTATATATCCTATAAAACCGAAAACCATATGGAGAATTCCGCTTTCTTGGCTTTTTGTGCATGTGTACCAGGAAGTAGTAAAATGTTTTGAGGTGCTATTAAGTCTTTAAGTTACAAAATCAAGATTCCACCTTAAAAATTTTCCATACTGTACGTTGTTGCATAGCCTGGGGTGCTGACTGCCTGCCAAATATCTATCAGAGAGTGATTTATGATATATGATACGCTCCCCAGCTCGAGTGGAGACTGTGTCGTTGAAACATGAGAGAGGGGAGGCTTGCTCTCTTGAAACCCTGATGACTGGTTTCTGTTCGGCTTTTCTGAGAGAACATACAGAATGAAACGTGCCACATTTTACAGCACCAAAACTTCTGAAAGAAACAAAACACAATTCACCTAAAAAAAACACTTAATTTCTCTTTGCCGTTCGTTGGGGATGGTTTTCACTTTGAGCGACTTGTTTGTTCTTTGCTTCTTTATTCTCTCCCCCAACTCCTCACCTCTCCGTGGCTGCTAATCTCCTGAGCACAGAAATAAAAAGGAACAGCTCTGTACTGGTAATTGAAATATTTAAAAATGAAATCTCAGCTCCATGTTTTAAATATTTCATGTGCTTTCCATTGTACTATGACTAAAAATATATTGTGATTTCTGGTGTTTTCTGTTCTGCAAATGTTTCCTTTGCAGCTGGGAGGAAGTGCATCTCCCATATGGCTTTCAGGACACTTTGCAGTTGGCTTAGATAAAGCAATGTGGACCAAGAAAAATGAAAGAGCAACCATTTTTCCTCGATATCAAAATCTTTGGGTCGTTAACTTGGTATTTTTATTAACTGCAATTTAAAGGACAGTGTGATTGGCTTTCAAAAATACTATCAGGTACACTGCTACAGGTTGCTTAAACAGCCCATCTGTGAATACTGAGCTTTTTTGTATTGTTGTTGGTAAGATATGTATTGCTTGTTTTCTAATTATAAAAGAAAGCTGTGGTCACTGAAGAAAATTTGGACAATACAGAGGGTGCTTTCAAGACAATGTGCAATACCTTGCGTGGGTTCCTTAGTTACCCTACATCATTTTTATTTTTTAATATCATTATGCAGTCTTTGAAAACATGATTTCTAATGGCTTCATAATTCTGATAATATCATGGTATACTTGACTGTTTTCTTATTATAGGACATTTAGGGTATTTCCATTTATAATGGAACTGTTATTATAAATGAAAATATAAACAACTGTACGTGGAGCTTTGGCCATATTTCTGTTTACTTTGTTAGAATAGATATGAAATAATTGGCATTACTAGGTAAAAAAACTATGAACCTATGTTAATAATCTTGCTACATATTTTCATTTTGATTTCATGTTATTATACTTTACTACCATCATTGTAAGCTGGGTTCGTGTCAGTCTCATCCTTATATTCTCTAGTATTCTGGTGGCTGATTTTTTTTAATTGAAGTTTAATTGACGTACAATGTTATACTAGTTTCAAGTCTATGATACAGTAATCAGACATTTATATATACGATGAAATGATTACTATAAGTCTAATTATCATCTGCTACCATTTAAAGCTATTATAATGTTATTGACTATATTCACTGTTCTGTATATTACATCCCCATGACTTATTTCAGAACTGGAAGTTTGTACCCCTTAATCCCAGTCACCTGTTTTGCCCGTCTCCCCACCCTCCTCTTCTGTATCTACAAATCTGTTTCTGTTTTGTTTTGTTTATTTGTTTTGTTTTTTATATTCCACATATAAGTGAAATCGTATGATATTTATCTTTTTCTTTCTGACTTATTCACTTAGAATAATATCTTCTAGGTCCACCCATGTTGTTGCAAATGGCAGAATTTCAGTCTTTTTTATGACTGAGCAATATTCCATTATATATAATTATCACATATTCTTTATCCATTCATCTGTCATTGGACATTTTGATTGCTTCCATATTTTGGCAGTTATAAATAATGCTGCAATGAACATAGGCATGCTTATATCTTTTTGAATTAGTATTTTTACTTTCTTTGGGAAAATACCCAGACGTGGACTTGTTAGAAACAATGACAGTTCTTAATTTTTTTTGAGGAGCTCCCATATTATTTTCCATAGTGGCTGCTCCAATTTATGTTCCCACCAAAAGTGAGCAAGTATTCCTTTTTCTCCACTTCCCTGCCTTTACTAGTTTTTTTTTCTTGATAATTGTCATTATTACAGTTGTGAAATGATATCTCTTGGTTTTGATTTGCATTATCCTTTTGATTACTGATGTTGAGCATTTTTCATATGTCTGTTGGTCATCTATATGTCTTTGGAAAAAATGTCCATTTAGGTCCTCTGCCTATTTTATAATTAGGTATTTTAATATTAAGTTTTTTGAGTTCTTTATATATACTGGCTTTTAACCCCTTATCAAATATATACTTTGCAAATATCTTCTCCCATTTACTAGGTTGCCTTTTAATTTTGTTGCTGATTTTCTTCACTGTGCAAAAGCTTTGTAGTTTGATGTAATCCCACTTGTTTATGCTTTTTATGACCTTGCCCGAGGAAACAGATCCAAAAAAATATTGCTAAGTCTGATGTCAAAGAACTGACTGCCTATGCTTTCTTCCAATTTTATAGTTTCAAGTGTTACATTCAAGTCTTTAATCCATTTTGAGTAACTTTTTATATATGATGTAAGATAGTGGTCCAGGTTCATTCTTTTGCATGTAGCTGTCCTGTTTTCTCAACATCATTTATTGAAGATACAGTCTTTTTCCCACTGTATATTCTTGCCTTCTTCATTGTAAATTAACTGACCAATGTGGGTGGGTTTACTTCTAAGCTCTCTATTCTGTTCCCTTGATTTGTGTGTCTGTTTTTTGTGCCATTACCATACTGTTTTGATTAGTATAGCTTTGTAGTATAGTATGAAGTCAGAGCATGTGATGCCTCCAGTTCTGTTCTTTCTCAAGTTTGTTTTGGCTATTCAGGGTCTTTTGTGGTTCCATAAAATTTTGGGACTGTTTGTTCCAGTTCTGTGAAAAATGCTATTGGTACTTTGGTAGGAATTGCATTGAATATGTATATCGTTTGGGGTAATATTTTAACAGTATTCATTCTTCTAATCCATGAGCATGGTATATCTTTTCATTTATTTACATCATCTTCAATTTCTTTCATCAGCATCTTATAGTTTTCAGAGTGCAGGTCTTTCTCCTCCTTGGTTAAATTTATTTCTGGTTATTTTATTCTTTTTGATGCAATTGTAAATTGTACTGTTTGCTTAATTTCCCTTTCTGATAGTTCCTTATTAGTGTAAAGAAATGCAGTAGATTTCTGTATGCTAGTTTTGTATCCTGCAACTTTACTGAATTCATTTATTAGTTCTAATAGTTTTTTGGTGGAATCTTTAGGGTTTCCTTTATATAGTATCATGTCATCTGCAAACAGTGACAGTTTTACTTCCTTTACAATTTGGATGACTTTTATTTCTTTTTCTTCTCTAATTGCTGTGTCTAGGACTTCCAATACCATGTTGAATAATCAAGTGAAGTATGGATATCCTTGACTTGTTTGTGATCTTAGAGGGAAAGCTTTCGGCTTTCACCATTGAGTATGATGTTAGTGTGGGATTCTCATATATGGCCTCTATTATGTTGCTGTATATGTTCTCTCTCTACCCACTTTGTTCAGAGTTTTTATCATAAATGAGTGTTTAATTTTGCCAAATACTTTTTCTGCACTGAGAGAGATGATTATATGATTTTTGTCTTTCATTTTGTTAATGTAATGTATCATCTTGATGTTGAACCATGCTTGCATCCCTGGAATAAATCCCACTTGATCATGGTATATGATTCTTTCAATGTAGTGCTCAATTTTGTTGAGGATTTTTGCATCTATGTTCATCAAGAATATTTGCCTGTAAGTTTCTTTTTTTGTTGTTGTATCTTTTTCTGGCTTTGGTGTCTGGGTAATGCTGGGTATCTGGATAATGCTGGCCTCATACAGTGAGTTTGAAAGCTTTCCTTCCTTTTCAATTTCTTGGAATGATTTGAGAAGGCTAGATATTAACTCTTCTTTAAATATTTGGTAGAATTCACCTGTGAAGCTATCTTGTGCTAGACTTTTGTTTGTTGAGAGTTTTTGATTACTAATTCTTTTTTTTTTTTTTTTACTGGTAATTGGTCTGTCTAGATTTTCTGTTCTTCTTGATTCAGTCTTAGAAGATTTTATATTTCTAGGAATTTATCCATTTCTTCTAGGCTTTCCAACTTGTTGGCATATATATATTTTTTTTTTATTGAAGTATAGTCAGTTTACAATGTTGTGTCAATTTCTGGTGTACAGCACAATGCTTCAGTCATACATGAATATACATATATTTGTTTTCATGTTCTTTTCCACCATAAGTTACTGCAAGATATTGAATATCATTCCCTGTGCTATACAATATAAACTTGTTGTTTATCTATTTTACATATATATTAGTATCTGCGAATCTCAAACTCTCAATTTATCCCTTCCCACCCTCTTCTTCCACTGTAACCATAAATTTGTTTTCTATGTCTGTGAATCTGTTTCTGTTTTATAAATAACTTCATTTCTCTCTTTTTTTTTTAGATTCTACATTTAAATGATATAATATGGTATTTTTCTTTCTCTTTCTGGCTTACTTCATTGATAATCACAATCTCCAGTTCTGTCCATGTTGCTACAAATGACATTACTTTATTATTTTTTATGGCCGAGTAGTATTCCATTGTATGAATGATGGCTTCTTTATCCAGTCATCTGTCAATGGACATTTAGGTTGTTTTTATGATCCTTTGTATTTCTGGGGTATCAGTTGTAGTTTCTCCTCTTTCATTTCTGATTTTATTTATTTTGGCTTTTTCTCTTTTTTTCTTGTTGAGTCTGCCTAAAGGCTTATCAATTTTGTTATTTTTCAGAGAACCAGCTTTAATTTCATGATCTCTTCTATTTTTTTTTTTTTTGTCTCTATTTCACTTATTTTTTCACTTTGATCTTATTATTTCCTCCCTTCTACTAACTTTGGACTTTGTTCTCTTTTTCTAGTTCCTTTAGTTGTATGATTAAATTGTTTGAGATTTCTCTCGTTTCTTGAAGTAGGCCTGTATCACTATAAACTTCCCTCTTGAAATTGCTTTTGCTGTGTCTCATAGATTTTGGAAGGTTTTGTTTCTATTTTCATTTGTCTCTAGGTATTTTTAAATTTTTGTATTTAGTTTCTTTGTTGACCTTTGTTGATTATTTAGTAGCTTGTTGTATAGTCTCTATGTGTTTGTGTTTTTTTTCCAGTTTATTTCTTTTAGCTGGTTTCTAGCTTCATTATCTTGTTGTTGAAAAGATGCTTGATATGATTATAATCTTACTAAATTTATTGAAACTTGTTTTGGGGCCCAATACATGATCTGTCATAGAAAATGTTCCATGTTCACTTGAAAAGAATGGGATTTTGCTCTTTCTGGTTGGAATGTTCAGTATACAAATATTAATTTTATCTAATCTGTTATTTAAGGTCAGTGTTTCCTTTTTGATTTTCTATCTGGACAATCTACTCATTATTCTAAGTAGGGTATGAAAATCCCCTACTACTATTATATTATTGTCAATTTCTCTTCTTTTGTCTGTTAATATTTGTTTTATATATTTAGGTGCTCCTATGTTGAATGTATAAATATTTACAAATGTTACATCCTCCTGTTGAAATGATCCCTTTATCATTATGTAATGCCCATCCTTTGTCTCTTGTTACATCCTTTGTTTTAAATATATTTTGACTGATACAAATATTGCTACCCAGCTTTTTTTCATTTGCATTTTCATGGAATATTGATTCCCATTCCTTCACTTTCAGTCTGTGTGTTTCTTTAGATCTGAAGTGAGTCTCTTGTAGATAGCATATATATGGACCTTGGTTTATTTTTTTATTTTTTTATTTTTTCAGCCTCCCTCTCTTTTGATTGGAGCATTTAGTTCATTTACATTTAAGGTAATTATTGATAAGTGTGTACTTAATGTTAATTTGCTAATTGTTTTCTGATTATTTTGGTAGTTCTTTTCTGTTCCTTTCTTCTCATTCTGCCTTCCTTTGAGATTTGATGAGTTTCTTTAGTGTTAACATTTGGATTCCTTTCTCTTAAGTTTTTGTGTATCTATTGTAGGTTTTATGTATGTGGTTATCTTGAAGTTCATGTATAACAACCAATGTGTATGGCCATCTATTTTAAGTGGACAGTCTCTTGAGTTCGAACATATTCTAAGAACACTACATTTTAACCTCCTTCCTCCTCCATGTTTTATGCTTTTGACATTCATATTTTATGTCTTCTTATGTTGTGTGTCCCATAATTAATTATTGTAGTTATAGTTGATTTTTACTACTTTTGTCTTTTAACCTTCACAGTGGCTTTGTAAATTATTGATCCACTACCTTTAATATATGTTTGCTTTCTCCAGTGAGATTTCTCCTTCGATGTAATTTCTTATTTCTATTTATGGCCTTTTTTTTTTTTTTCCCATGTAAAGCAGTCTCTTTAACATTTCTTGTATGGCCACTTTAGTGGTGATGAACTCCTTTAGCTTTTGTTTGTCTGGGAAACGCTTATACCTCTCCTTCAATCCTGAATGATAATCTTGCCAGGTAGAGTGTTCTTGATTATAAGTTTTTCCTTTTAGAACTTTGAATATATTATGCCACTCCTTTCTTGTCTGTAATATTTCTGCTGAAACTTCAACTGATAATCTGCTGAGTTTCCTTGTACATAACTAGTTGTTTTCTCTTGCTGCCTTTTAAGATTCTCTCCTTATGTTTAACTTTTGACATTTTAATTATAATGTGTTGTGGTGTGAGTCTTTTTGGTTTCATCTTGTTGGAAACCTTCTGGGCTTGCTGGACTTGGATGTCTATTTCCTTGTCCAGGTGAGGGAAGTTTTCAGCCACTATTTCTTCATATAAGTTTTCTGACCCTTTCTCTCTTCTCCTTCTGAGGTCCCTATAATGCAGATGTTAGTATGCTTGATGTTTTCCCAGATATACCTTAAACTATCCTCATATTTTAAATTATCTTTTTTTCTGTTCTGATTGGGTGATTTCCATTACCCTGTCTTCCATACTGCCGATCAATTCTTCCGCATCATCTAATCTGCTGTTGATTCCACCTAGTGTATTTTTCATTTCAATTACTGTGTTCTTCATCCTCTGATGGGTTCTTTATTTTGTTTTCTATCTCTTAATTGAAATTGTCACTGTGTTCATCAGTTCTTCTCCTGAGTTCACTGAGCATCTTTATGACCATTATTTTGAACTCTTTATTGAGTAGATTTCTTATTTCCATTTCATTTAGTTCTTTTTCTGATGTTTTGTCTTGTTCATTTGTTTGGAACGTATTCCTTTGTCTCCTTATTTTGCCTAACTCTCTGGGTTTGTTTCTGTGTAGTAGGTAGATCGCTTTGACTTCGCTTCTCAAAGGACTGGCCTTATGAAGAAGGTTTCCTGTGGGGTTTAGAAGAGCAATTCCCCCTGATCACCAGAGCCAGGTGCTCCAGGGGTGTCTCCCGTGTGGGCTGCCTGTGCCCTCATTTTGTGGCTATGCTGGTAGTTGCTCTGGGTGTGCTAGTGGGCAGTGCTGGCCCTTGTGCAGCTGCCTGTGAGGGCCAGCTGAACATTTCTGGGTGGATTGGTGGGCAAGGTAGGCCCTCTGGGATTGAAGCTGCTGGGGAGGGGGCAGGGTCCTGGTCCTGGCTGAAGCTGTCTGCTGGCTGTAGTGGCAGCAGGAGCCACTTTGGGGGAGTGCTGGTTCCAGCTGAGGCAGTCTGTTTACTGTTGTGAGGCTTTGGAGGGGTGCTGGCTGGGGCAGTCACATGGGGTGGAGTGGGTCCTCAGGGGAACACTGAGGCAGAGTGAGTGGTGCTAGCAAAGTAGATAGTGAATGTCAGAAATACCTGCCAGCACCAAGCCACCTGGGTAGAGGGAAAATTAAAAAAAAAAAAAAAAAAGAGAAAGAGAGAGAGAGAGAATATGCCAATGCTTTAGTTTCTGGAGGAAGTTCCAACAGATTGCTGTCCCTTGAGAACTCACCCTAAAGCTAGTCAATGAACCTCCTTCACATTTGACCCAGGAGTTTCTCAAATTGCTGCCTCTGCACTGAGACTGAGTCTCTGCACTGAGACTGAGTGAGTGAGTTTGTGCTCACACACACCCTTTAAAAATAGCTGTGATGTTCGTGTTAGGAGAAATGGTGTTTATTCCAGTTTGCATTTTTATGGTGAAAAAAATCCTTTTCCAATGGGGGAAAAAAAAAAACCAACCCTCTGCCCTCTGGCTTTCCTGGGTATAAGCCTCGCTGGTTTTCAAAGTCAAACATTATGGTCATGGGGGTTTGTTTTCTTGGTGCAGGTACCCAGGGCTGGGGTACTCAATGTGAGCCTCAAACCCATCACTCCTTAGGGGGGACTGTGTGTTTGTGATATTCCCTCTGACTTGTGGGTCACTGAACTGGGGCTGTGGGTCTTGACTAGACGGACTCTGCCCCCTCCTACCTGTCTCAGTGTGTTGTATAAAAATATCTTTAGTTGTAGACATACTGTTCAGCTAGTCTTCAAGTCATCTCAGAGAGAGTTACTCTATATGTAGTTATAGTTTGGGTGTGTCCACGGGGGGAAGTGAGTTCAAGATCTTCCTACTTTGCGATCTTGAATCCCCCCCCCCCCGACTTTTGATGATCATTGTGTTCTTAAATCTTTGCCAGTTTAATACCTAGAAACTGACAAAAATTAATTTTAATCAGCATAATTTTCATTATTAAAACAACATATAATTTTCTCTTGTTTTGGGTCCACAAATTTTGACGTTTTAGTGATTTGGTTTGGTAAACTTCCCCAAAACCTACATTTGGTACATCAGCGATTTCTTTTGAAAATTCTCAGACTATATATATCTTTGTAAAAAAAAAACTGGAAATTAATTTTTCTGTTAAAGCAGTTGAATCCCGTACAGAAATCTGGGCAGAACTTGCCAACAAGTGTTTCCAAAGCCTCCTAAGTCAGTGTAACTCAGGATCTACCTCAGGTGTTCACAGTGCAAGCTGGTCTTCTGCAAAGACTGTGGAAGTCCTGCTTTTGTGGCAACATGCCTTGCTAGGTGTGTGTTAATGTTCCAGAGATGAACCAGGGACTAACTACTTTCTGCTCGTGAACTTGTGACCCACTTGACAAATGATTCTTGAACTCAGAATGCCTTAGATAATGTATTTTGGATCATCTTTTCATGTCTTATCTCAAAACTATTCCTACTGAAGACCTCTGTGGCTTTCCTTAATGTGCCAGGATCATTGCTGGGTTGTCCTTAATGCCTGGTTGAGAGGGGGAAAGTGGTAGTCAAAGAAGCCACTTTAAAGCCAGTCCTGGGAATGCCTTGCTTTACAAAGTCCCCTTGCTTTTCTGTTTTTTGTGGTACCATCTATTGAGCACCTATTTCATGCCTGGCATCTCTCACACTTGATCTCATTTAAGCTTCGGTACCACCTAATGGAGTTCGTATAATGATCCATTTTCACAGGCAAAAATAACCTCTGAGAGATTAGGTCAATTCCCTAGAAATATAAAGATTATAAATGGTAGCAGGTAAATACATAAAGGTTCAAAATTCCTGTATAGTAATTATATAGAAGCTGTAGGAATAGACATGCCAAGGGATCGCAAATAAATTATTGAGTGACTGAGGGGACACCTAGGGGATCCTGTTACCACTGACATTCAGGAAAGCTCTCCCTGAAGAACCTGATCCCTGCAGAACATATATTGTTTTAAAATTATTTTTCAAACTTAATTGTTTCACATGTACTCATTAGAGTCTCACACATTTCTCATAGGGAATGCAGGAGTTACGCAGGGACCTCAGGTTGTTGAATTTGCCCCACAGCTTTGGGTGAGCACCTTGAATTTCTATGCACACATGTCTTGTGAATTCTTTTGCTTTGTGGCTTAATTGCAAGGTATTTACCCTCTGAGCAGTTTGGTGTGCCCGTAAAAACAGGGGTTGATCATTTATAGAAGCTGGCCATGGAATATGCTAAAGGTGCTTTAAGGACATGTTTTTATTGTCCGCTCTTGGAAACCTATATTTCCACTTCCCAGGGCCTCAGGATTTTAAAGATCATGCTTCCTAGCCTCTTCGGCCTCTGCAAGCTGAGATAACCTGTTGCTATTTTTGAATATAAATAGACCTTATTAGGCTTTAAAAGAACTGCCCAAGGGTTTTCCCCCCTTTTTCATTTTAGTGTTTGGATTGTCAGCGGAAGTCTTGAGCTTTGAGACTTGGAAGGCAGTGCCTGCAAACAAACATCCTGTGGACAAAACTGTTGGCCCAGGACTCGGTGTTCCAGGATGATTGACAGGAAGCAGGGTGTGTGGTGAGGAGGGAGGATGGACGCTCTGAGTACGGTGGATTCCAGTTCCCCCAAACAATAGCCAGGTTCCCAGGGAGCCTCACATACTCCTTTTCCCATCTGTTGGTGTAGAAGTTTGAATGGTTGGTTGGGGTGGGAGTTAGGGAGGATGTGGGTTGGGCAGGAGGTGAAGAGAGCCCTGGTACTTAACCCAGCAATTACAAACAGAAAACTGAAACCTCTTGATAATATTTCTGTTTAAGGGATAGGAACATGTAGACATGCTGAGATCTGGGGAGGCAGCTGAACCAAACAATGCAAAAAAGGAGCCGTCCAAAGGAGTTATGAGCCATCAAAGTCAACGCTGGTCACTTGGGGGAACTAGGCCTGAGGCAGGCAATGGTGAAGGGAGATCAAGGATGGTTAAAGGAAGTGAAATAAAACTCATAAGGGGAAGAAAACAAACATGTTGAAAAGCCTGATTATGTGCTGGGATTTTGTATATGTTTTTGCATTTGATCCTACTGCAAGTTTTTGAGGCAGGTATCATAGTAATCTTCCCGGTGATGAAACTGAAGCTTAGAGAGGTTAAATGAAGTTGTTCAGTGGGGCAAGGTTAGACTGTGGAACAACCACGATTTAAGTTCTGCCCTTTGTACCCCCAAACCCTTGCATTTTCCTTCATCACTTTTCCTCCCTGAACTTGTCCAGGCCTTGCCCTCTTTCTTCTCTGCTTCAGTCCTGCTACAGAATACATAGAAGAAAATTTCTCTTGTCTAGTTCAGTCTCCTACGACTTTCAGGTGGTATCTTCCTTTCCAGTCTTCCCAAACCTCTCGCCACCATCTGAATCATTGGGCCCTTCCATATCCCTGGGGCTTTACTGTGCCCTTTCCTCGGCTGCAGTGATTTTCTCGTCATTCTCCTTAACACGATCTCACGCTCACTCTTTGAAGTTGAAGTCAAATGCTAGCGTCTTTAAGGAGTTCGTGTATTACACCTCCCTTCGCTCCCTGAGGTGGGATCAGTACCTTCCTAACACTGTAGTCTCACAGCAAGTTGTGTCTGCTTCTTCTGTCATTATCATGTTATTTTGAATCTAACCATTTCTTGTTCGTACCAATTCATGAGTACCTTAAAATTAATCCATGGCAAAATTTAGTCTTGTCTTTTGATAGCTTGATGGTGTCCCATTTAGGTGAATATTGAGCTTTAATCCTCCTTTCCAGATCTGTCTCTCCCTGTATGTCTGAGAATCCCTGAGAGTCTATAGTCTACTTATAGACAGTAGTTGCCCTTATGGGATTTCATAAATTAATTTAAGAAGAAAAAGTGGGCAGAGATGTTAAAGGAGCCAACTGAGAAGAGCTTTCTTGGCCAGTCCCTTCCTCCCTCCCTTCCCGTCCTTCCCTTCCTTCCTTCTTTCCTTTCTTTCGTTCTTTCTCTGAAGTACGATCTTGGAGGAACTTAGGAACCAAATTAGAGAAGCTCTATTGTATTTTATTTGGATTTGAAGTGGTTGTGATACATCTAGGTACGTAAGAGTTTATATTCTCAGTCTTTCTGTTCAGAGAACAATCAAAATTCCATACCTTTGCATTCAGAATTTCACACACCTGGCTTTAAAGTATGCTCCCAGTCTTACCTGCTCTGACTCCCTTGCCCCAGGCAACCTGATCTCTTCATTGTTCTTGGAAGAATCCTCCTCCCTTTGTTTTGTTATTATATTTTCAGGAGCTGACCAGCCCCACTCACACACACTCCCAGTTCCATTCTTCAACTGCCACCAGTCAACCCATCCTAAAAGTTCCTACCCATCTCCAGCCTGAATAATCTTTCTCTTCCCTGAACTCACAGCACTTTTAACGCCTTCGTCAATTAATCCTATGTGGGTTTATGAAAAAGATTGTTTTGTTGGATTATATTGTTGTCTGTGAATGTTGAACTCAGATGATTATTTTATCTTTCTCCTTTGTACTTTGTACTGCCTTGTAACCTGGAACTTATAACCTGGAGCCCTAAAATTTGTCCTTCATATTTTTGTCATTCCAAATGACTGAAACACTGTATTATCTGGGCAAATTATGTGTATTTACCAAATCACTTGTTTATTTATTGAAGAGATCACTTTCATTATTCAAGCTACCAGATGAGGGGCCAGGAAGAGAGAACTGATAAGATGCAATTTACTAGGCACACGGTTGAAAGTTTCATGATATAACCTTAATTAATCCTTCTCCAAACCTCATAGGTCAATTATTTTTATATTCATTTTACAGATAAGGACATTTCACTTAGAAATTTTGACCTGTTTGCCTAGGATCATACAGAGATTGTGTCAAACTTGGTCATCCTTTTTTTAATCCTCCCCAAAGTGTATTCATTGAAACACTCATGAAGCAAATGTTCAGTGAGTACCCTCATGAGTCAGGCAGTAGAAATGCAGTGATGACCAAAAATCTAGCCATCCCCATTCTCATGGCACCTCCCTGAGTGGAAAAATACATGCAAATGACACAACGTCCTCAATAAGTACAAAACTGCAATTGTCTGAAATGCTAGGATAGAGAGATCCGTGCTATTAAAAGAGTGGCTCATAGGATGTTTGTCTTGCTCAGGGAAGGACAGAAATATTTTCTTGTTGAAATACTTGAGCCAGAAGTGTAGAATGAGTAAGAGTTAACCAAGTGAAGAAAGAGGGAAGAACGACATACCCAGAGAGGGACCAGCAAATGCACAGCCAGTCTCTGAGAGGAGAATGGAAAGTAAGGAAGACTGGACTGTTCCAGTGTGGCTGGAGTGTGTTGTGTGTGTGTGTGTGTGTGCGCATGCACGTGCGCGTATGGAGGTGTGAAGCTGTAGATGTAAGCCTTTCAGTTTGTTTTTGTCTTTATCCTAAAATCATTGAATCCCTTCAAGATTCTTCCGCATGTGAATGACATGATCAGTCTGGCTGAGACATAGAGAGCCGACAGGAGAAGCGCAAGAGTGGATGTGAGTCAGGGAGGCAGAAGACTGTTGTAATAGCCCTGGCAATAGACAAAATAGTTGGCCTAGGATGGGAATGGTAATAGGATTGCAATGGAGAAAAGAGGGTGGCTTAGAAAACTATTTAAGTGATTCAACTGAAAGGACTTGTTGATGGATTGGATGTCAGGGTGAGAGAGAGGAAAAGATGATACAGAGGACAGTAGAATTTTTGCCCACAAAGCTTGCTGGATGGTAGGGCATTATTGTGTAGGGAACTGTGAAAGATGATCAGATTTAAGGTGAACATTTATAGCATTAGATTTGGACGTATTGGAAGCTATCTTTTAGGCCTCTAGAATGAAATGCTAACTTATAAATATATGTGGAGGTTAAATAAGAGCTAGATCCTAAAGATATGAAATAATGAGGATCTATGCAGTGGTGGTTATGAAAGCCACAGGCATGGGTAAGGAGGCGAGAGGAGAAATGCCTGAATGATGCTAGATTTGGGTCCTGTTGGAGGCAGTGAGGACACAACAAAAATGACACTCAGTTCCTGGTTTAAAGGGACTCTGTTTAGTGGTCTGCACTTGGATTTGCCACATTCCAAAGTCCAAGTTTTTCACTGACCTCTTCCTTTGAGAAAGCAAAGGCTAGACTGAGTGGGAATCAGTGCTGTCATTCTTGACCTTTAAGGGTTTTTTTTAGTTTTGTTTTCTAAGAGATGTGGTTTCCTGTCACTGTTTTGGCACATTTATTGTTAAGATTGAGAAACACTAGTGTGTATTGTATTTGGCATTTATTCTCATTACCTTACAGTGTTTGTGTGAGCTTAGATGGTGTCAACTTTTTACTTTGCAGACAGGAAAACAGAGCCCCAGTCAGGGTCAGGACAGTTTTAAGTGAGATCACCAGAGGCCCGGAAAGAAAGATTAGAATCCATGACATCTCAACTCCCAAAGCTATTTCCAGGCTTCTGAAGCATGCTGTCTTGATATGCTTTTGTTTTGATTTTTTTTTCCTTTTTTTTCCCAAAACTGGGAAGAATGACTAGAAAAGGAGTTGGCATTGCTGCCCCAGAGAGACTCCTGACCTGTCCAGCATGCCCTAGACTAGATCCTGGGTGTCAAAAGTACTATTAGTACCAGAAATATTTGGGACAATCATCACATTTGCACACTAAAAATAGTGAAGGCGAAAATAATAAATTGCTTCCATTCTAAGACCATGTAGGTCATGGTAATAGTAATAAGCCATAACTGGACTAGTTTTATAGAAATTGAGAGGATAAATTTTAAAAAGCAAACAATGACCTAAAGATTCTTTCAGGAATCAGTGACTCTCCAAAATAATTCGTATGAAATGGAGATATGATTCTTTCTTAAAGCTATTCATTTGAAGAAGTAGAATTTCCATTTGATAAAAGATGCAAACAATGCAGGAGGTACCTAGGGCAAAGGTCACCATTACCGGACTTCTTTCCAGAGTCCACCTTCCTCCCCTGGGGTAACACTTATAACTAGTACTTTTACTTATTTCTTCAGAGACATTCTATGTGTATCTATCTTTTATGAAGAAATGGTGGCTTGTGTTGCATAGTGCTCTGTGCTTCGTTTATTCCTACTAGGAAATTATTCCACATCTGTCCGTCTAGATCTGCCTTGTTCTCTTTAATGGCTGCAGAATATTCCATCATAAGTGTCCCATAACTTATTGAACCAGTCTTCTACCAATGGATATTTAAGTTCTTTCTAATCTTTGGCTATTAAAACAGTGTTGGGAAGAATACTCTTGTACAATCTTCTTGATACATATGTGCGTATATTTGTAGGAGACATTTCTGAATGTGTAAATTGCTGGGTAAAAGGGTATATATGTATTTACAATTTTAGTAGGTATTATAAATAGCCATTTAAAGACATGGAACTAATTATTATTCTAGCAAAAAGTGTGTGAGGGTGCTTGTTTCCCCACAGCACTTGTCAAATTCTCAAATACAGTGTTATTTCATTAAAACATGAAATGCTTGTAAAGATATTGGAGCTGTCTGATTTGTCCCAAGGTCTTGCTTGCTCAGGAGTCAAGAGACTTCTAGATTCTGCTCTTACGTCTATTCTAAAATATTTAAGAATTATTTAGTGCTTTTCTTGGTAAATAGCCCAACCTTCATGAGACATCAAAAGGAGAAGGGAGTTAACATTTAGTGTGTGTTAAATTGTGGTGTCAAATTTGTTCTATTCATTCAACTAGTATTTATTGAAAACCTACTCTGTGCTCTGTCTAGATGCTTGAGATTCATCAGAAGCAAGCAGGCCTAGACTCCTGACCTCTAGGAGCTTACATTCTAGCAGGAGAATAAGCCAGTAAGAAAAATATGATAAATGTATAATTAAAGGGTGGTAAGTGTGGGAAAACAAAAAGGTAGAACAAAGTAATGCAGATTAGAAGTACAGGGGCAGAGAAGTCTAGCAGATGAGATAGGATGGTCAGGGAGGGCCTCCCTGAGAAGGGGATGTTGGCTTGAAGACTCAGAAGTGACAGGAAGTTAGCCCAGTGACATGTAGGGAAAAGCCTTCCAGGCAGAGTCCATAGATAGAGCAGAGCCCTAGGGTGGGGAGCCTGGGGACTTCCGGTCTGCCTGCAGTGGAGTGAGTGAGCAGGGAGGGTGTTAAGGTTGTGTAGAGCCTTGCAGGTCATTCAGAGCGTGAAGTGGGGGAAGCACCGCAAGGCTTTAGTAAAGCAGGGACAAGATCTGACCTGTTTTCCAAAGTGTGACCCTGAAATACACTGGAGTTGGGAAGGGCAGAAGCAGGGAAACCTGTTAGGAGTCTGTTGTAGTGTTTCCAGGAGAGAGGTGATGGTGGCTCAGGTGGTAGCAGTGTAGGGACCGAGAAGTGGTCAGATTCTAGACTGTGTTTGTTAATGAAGCTGACAAGATTTCCTGAGGGACTGGGGCACGGGCTGTTAGAATAAAGAGGTGATAAGAATTATGCCAAGATTTTTGGCGTGAGTTACCATCAACTAGTATATGGTAAAGCTAATGAATACAACATGATTTGTGGAGGAGACTAGAAGTTCTCTTTTAATCATGTGGAATTTGAAATATCTATTAGCTATCTAAGTGATTTATCAAGTAGAGAGACAGAAACATGAGTCTAGAATTAGAGCGAGAGTGAGAGAGAGAAAGAAAGAGGCGGATCTGGGCTGGAGGTAAAACAAAAGAGAGTTGTGTGTTCTATCCTATTCAATACTCATGGTAACAGGCAATACTATGTTCAGTTTATAAATGAGAGGAAAGCTCAGAGTAAGTTGCTCTGAATTATCTGAATCCAGAGCGTACCATTGCCCATAGCATTGCCCTGTATCCATTTATTTGGCACAGCCTACACCTGCCAGGATTTGTTCAAGGCTCCTTGTCATAAAGAATTTGAGACCTTTTGGTTACACATGGAGACACCCAGCTATTGGTGAGAGTACTGAGTATCTGCTACGGATTCAAGGTCCCCAAGGTTTGTGGACCCTACTGAGATGATGGTCCCATGAATATATTGTTTTTAACACAACTAACTTCCCTTGTGCTGGCCTGTTTCTGATTAAACCTAGTGTTTCTCCTCCAGCTGTGCTCTATTGGCCTCACTAAAGTCACAAAGAGGGTTATCAATTGAATTCTGATATCTCAAAATCATTTATCACTTCCATGGTTATATGATTAGTTATTCATTCCATAGAGAGACTTAATTCCCCCTAATGTCCAGGTGGGGAAGATTTTGTTCTACAGCAAACACTGTTAAACCACTGCTGCCAAGGAAACCCAAGAGAAAAGAACTGTGTTCTTAAAGGGTAACTCACAGCTGTCAATTAAGTTTCAGTATTTTCTAAAGTGACTCAATAGCACATGTCTGTACCAATCACCTGGAGTTCAGACTTCTCTATTATTGATTTTTCTATTTATGCCTCATGAATTGGATTTTTATAAATCATTGAAAAAACTCTCTCATGGCTAAGGAATCAGGCTTTGAAGTCAGGTACCTCCACCAGTTCTTACCTGTGTAACTTGGGGCAAGTTATTTAAGTCTTAGTTTCCTCAAATGTTACAATGGAGGTAACAATGGGATCCGCTTCAAAGAGTTAAGAGAAAGATTGAAAGAGATAATATGTGTAAATTCTTAGCACTGTTTGTTGCACAGAGCAGCAATCAAGAAACAGTTATTCAGGGTGGTCCCTAAAAAAATTAAAAATCTAAGTGCCATCTGATCCATCAAGCCCGCTTCTGGGTATCTACCCAGAAGAACTGAAATCAGGATCTCAAAGAGATGTTGGGACTTCCATGTTGATTATAGCACTCATCACAACAGCTAAAATGTGGAAACAACCTGAATGTTCAGGACAGATGAATGGAAAAGAACAATGTGGTATGTATGTAGAATGGAATATGATTCAGCATTAGAGAAGAAGGAAATTCTTCTACATGTGATATCATGAGTGGAGCCTGGGGACATGATGCTGAGTGAGGGAACCAAGACACAGAAAGACAAGTACTGCATGCACTTGCATGAGGTACCTAAAAGTCAAATTCATAAAATCATAGACTGGGATGGTGGTTACCAGGGGCTAAAGGAGGGGGAAATTGGGGAATTATTAAGCAATAGGCATAAGGTTTCAGTTATGTAAGATGAATAAGCCCTAGAGATCTGTTTCATAACATTGTAACTGTAGTCAACAATAATGTATTTTACAGTTAAAATTTATTAGGAGAGTAGATCTCATCTCTTACCACAATAAAAAAGGAAATAGTTATTAGTAATAGTATTAAGCTAGTACATATAAATGATAAGACATATATAGACAGTTTATATGATAAGTGTATTTGCCAAAAATATTGTACTTAAAATGAAAAATTTTGTATCATATACAACAGTAGCTTGTAAATATTTTCAACAACAGCCCTTTTTTCAAATGACATTTGCAAACCATTCCAATTTATAAAATATATCAATAATATTAAAATGCTTTTTAAAATTAAAAGCCTTTAAATTTTAAATGTAACCTGATTATTAAGAACTCAATTGATGAAAAGTATAAACTTGTTTCGATGAACATAAATACTTAAAGCAGCAGTTGGATGACAGTGCCAGTCTCACACTCACTTCAGCATGTAGCTTGTAGCTACATTTAATTTTGATTGCAGTGTATCAGAGAAATCTTGATTCACATAGGAACGTATGTAGTTGAGAGTATAACTTGTTTAAAAATTTACCTTGCAATTCTCACAATCTGCTTTAAATAAACTAAGCTAGAAGCCTGAAAGAGGAGCAATAGGAACATTTTGTTTTGAAGTTGAATCATGAATAACTTGAGCACAGGAACTGCTCACCCTCCTTGTCAACCAAACAGACCCAAGTCTTCTGGTGAACTTACAGCATTTTTACAGAGCAAATATGAGGCTTTCCATATAATCAGAGGTGCAAAAATCTAGCTTTGTTTTTCTCTAATTGGACTTATTTTGGTATTTCAAGCCTCCTGTTACTCTAGGAGGCTAGATGTACATTTTGGGTAATTCAAAGTTCTCCTCTCCATGAAGTTGCAGCTGTATCTCCTGGGTGCTTATATAGTGCCCAGGCAGGGCAGGGAGATGGACGTCTGGTCCTCTCTTGTCGACCGTTCACACTGCTTTCCCTGTGATATGGGCATCCTTATCTGGCTAGTGGCTGCTTGCTCACCCAGGTCACCCACTTCTAGTCCTGACAGTAAGGCCTCTCTAGGCTCAGCTCTCATTCCCTTCTCTCCCTACCCCACCCCCCACCTTTCCCTCCCTCCTTTGTCCTGTCACTGTGTCTTTCCCTGACACATGAGAAACATCTAGAACAAACCACTTCAGCACGATGATAAATGTTGAGGGGGCATTCCAGTGCCCTTCTGCTAGGTTATTTGTAGCTTACCTTCCTGGTCCTGCTTCTGCTGCACACTAGAGACAATCGGGTCCTTCAACCCTTTAGATCCAATTGGGAAAGGGACAGCCAGTGTCCTCTGCTGTTAGGCTTTTGTATCTATCTAGAAACTTCTATGCACATATACACTGCCAAGATTTAGTCTAAGATTTTGTGCAGGGATCATAGCTACCCCCACTAGCATGGAAGATGCAATCTCACCTCTGACGTTCCTCCTCTTTCTCTAGCCTGGGTTTCTGTTTTAATGTGAGCCCCGCTTGGGCAGTTGAGCAGTCTCTATCAGCATGTACTTACCTGTATAAGTAGATATGCAGGAGGAATTAGGGCGATTCAAGAATATGCACAAAGATAGAAGGAGAAATATTATTTCAAAGTCTAGATAGAAAAATAAAAAAAGGTAAACTTACCATCACATGTGCTCTTGGTCTTCAAAGGGTTAAAATCTGTAGAGTAATTTACAGAATAGAACTCTTGCCCTAGCCCCAAATACCTTCCTCTTCTCCAGTATCCCCAGCACAGTATTGTCGCCATCATCCTCCCAGTTGCTTGGGCCAAAAAGTTAGGCGTTTTCCTTACTTTCCCTCTGTCCCTCACTTTAAAAGGTAGACTTCATTTTTTAAGAAGAGTTTAGGGTCCTAGCAAAATTGAGCAGAAGGTACCAATGTTTCCCTCTGCCCTCTGTGGTCCCCATTAGCAGCATCCCCCCAAGTGGTACCTTTATTCCCACTGATGAACCTATACTGACACATCATTACCTACCGGAGTCCATCGTTTCCATTAGGACTCATAGAATTTTGTATATTCTATGGGTTTTGATAAACTTACATTGACATATATCCACCATTATAGAATCATACAGAGTGGTTTTCATAGCCCCAAAAATCCTCTGCGCTCTGCCTGTTCATCCTTCCCTCCCCACTCACCCCTGGGGATCTTTTTATTGTCTGCGCAGCTTTTGTCTTTTCTAAAATGTCATATAGTTGGAATCATATAGTACATAGTCTTTTCAGATTGGCTTCTTTCACTTAGAAATAAGCATTTATGGTTCTCCATGTCTTGTCATGGCTTGATAGGTCATTTCTTTTCAGTGCTGGATAACACTCCATTGTTTGCATCTACCACAGCTTAGTTACCAGTTAGTCACCTACTGAGGAACACCTTGGTTGCTTTCAAGTTTTGATAACTATGAGTAAAGCTACTACAAGCATTTGTGTGCAGGTTTTTTTGTTTGTTTGGTTTTTGTTTTTTTGCTTTGTTTGTTTGTTTGTGGGTGTAAGTTTCAACTCCTTTGGGTAAATACCAAGGAGCACAACTTCTCCATCTTACGGCGAAGTATGCTTAGTTTTGCAAGAAACCTCCAAATTGTCTTCCAAAGTGGCCATTTTGCACTCTCATCAGCAGTGAATGAGCATTCCTGTGGTTTCACATCCTTGCCAGCATTTGGTATTGTCACTGTTCATTCTCATAGGTGTATAGTGATAGCTCATTATTGTTTTAATTTGCATTTTCCTGTTGACTCTGATGTGGAGCACATTTTCACATGCTTATTTGGACAAGTTATGTCCTTTGGTGAGGTGTCTATCAAGTTCTTTGGCCCATTTTTTAATCAGGTTTTTTTGTTTTCTTATTGTTAAGTTTTATGAATTCTCTGTACATTTTGGATAACAGTCTTTTATCAGGTGTATCTTTTGCAAATATTTTCTCCTTGTCTGTGATTTGCCTTCTCACTCTCTTGACAGTGAAACAAAGCAGACATTTTTAATTTTAATGCAGTCTGACATCAACTCTTTTGTTTCATGGATTGTACTTTTGGTGTTGTATTTAAAAAGTCATTGCCAGAACCAAGATCATCTAGATTTCCTCCTGTGTTATTTCCCAGGAGTTTTATAGTTCTGTGTTTTACATTTACATCTATGAGCCATTTGGAGTTAATTTTTGTAAAGGATATAAGGTCTAGGTCTAGATTCTATATATATATTTTGTTGCATGTGGATGTCCAATTGTTCCAGCACCATTTGTTGAAAAGACTCTCTTTTGTCCATTGTATTGCCTTTGCTCCTTTGTCAAAGATCAGTTGACTCTATTTACGTGGGTGTATTTCTGGGCTCTCTATTCTTTTCGTTGATCTAGTTGTCTGTTCTTTCACCCATCCCACACCAATCCCATACTGTAGCTTTATAGCAAATCTTTAAGTTGGGTAATGTCAGGCCTCAAATTTCGTTCTTCAGTATGGTGTTGACTCTTCTGGGTATTTTGCCTTTCCATACAAACTTTGGATTCAGTCTGTTGATATCCACAAAATAATGCTTGGATTTTGATTGACGTTGCATTGAATCTATAGGTCAAGTTGGGAAGAACTGACTTACAGACAATATTGTGTCTTTCTATCTATGAACATAGACTACCTCTCCATATATTTAGTTTCTTTGATTTTGTTCAGAGCTTCAATCAGAGTTTCTATCAAACCTTTTTAGTTCTCCTCATAGAGATTTCATACATATTTGGTTCAATTTATACCTACATGTACATACATTTTTGGTGCTAATGTAAATAGTATTGTGTTTTAAAATTCAAATTCCCCTTGTCCCCTAGTGGTATATAGGAAAGTGATTGAGTTCTGCACCTTGTGTCTACAACCTTGCCATAATTGCATTTTAGTTCCAAGAATTTTTTTGTTGATTTTTTCACATTTTCTACAAAGATGATCATGACATCTGTGAATAAAAGTTTTATTTCTCTTTCCCAATCTGCATACCTTTAATTACATTTTATTCTTATTGCATTAGCTAAGATTTCCAGTATGATGATGAAAAACAATTTTGAGAGGGAACATACTTGCCTTGTTCCTGATCTTACTGAGTCAGGAACTTAAAGTTTCTTACCATTAAGTATAATGAAAGATGTAGATTTTTTGGGTCGATATTCTTCATAAACTTCAGGAAATTTCCCTCTGTTTCTAGGTTACTGGGAATTTTTTTTTTTTTTTACCATAAACAGGTGTTATATTTTGTGAAGTAATTTTTCTGCATCAATGGACATGATCATGTGATTTTCTTCTTTAGCCTGTTGATATGATGGACCATATTAATTTATTTTCAAGTGTTGAACCAGTATTGCATACCTGGTATAAATGTTCCTCACTCTTTGCATCCATCAGCAAGTGTAGTTCCACCTCTAATATATTCCTTGAATCCAAACACTACTGTTTCTTAACACTTTTCAGAGTCTGATCCACCATCATTTCTCCCCTGGACTGAGATAACTTCTTAGTCACTTTTCTAGTCTACTCTTGGTATACCCCCATATCCATTATCAACCCTTTAAATGTGTAAGTCAAATCATATCACTTTCCTTCTTCAATTCTCCAAAGGCTCACCATTGGTAGAAGGATGAAAGTCAGTATTTTCCTCATGGCTCCTATGATAGAGTTTCCGTCAACCTTCATGACTTTCTCATCACTTTGAATCTCAAATTTTAGATTCTTTGGGGGGGGGGGGGAGTAAAATAGGCTCTTTACTGTTTACAGGTTAATTTTTCTGAATTATAAAAATTCTTTGTCCGTGTTTTCCCCTATATTACCCTGTTTTTCTCTTCTATTCCTCTTTTTCATTCTTGGCTGCCACAATCAGACAGACAGAAAATGTGAGGACACTCTTTTTCTAGCATCTGTAGTGGAAACTTTAGCAGTAGATGGTAAATGCTCAGGTTTGTCAAATAGATGCACCCAATTTCTTCCACCATGATCCACCTACATAGTCCTTTTTAATTTTTGAACTTGACAAATTCATCCTTAATTAAAGTCTGTCGTGCAAGAAATATTTTGTTTTCTGATCTTTGCATAGCTAGCCTCTTTTCAACTTTCAGGTTCAAGAGCTACCTCCTCAAAGAGACTTTTCTGATGACCCCATTGAAATAGTCATACATTCACGTCTCCACTGCTGTTGCACTATCTCTTCATCCTGCTTTCTTTCGTACTTTCCTTTCACAAATGGTTATTAAATCTCCATATGGGCCACATATAGTCCTGGGCAATAGTATAGCAGAACAAGAGAAATAGCTATGGCCCAGTCTCGTGGCGCTTGCATTCTGGTGAAGGAGATAGACAATATAAACAGATAGATACTGGATATATAGTTTATCATGTAGTGATAAATGTTGTGGAGAAAAATAATGCAGAGAACAAAAATGGAAAGTGCTAGGATTGAGGTGAGAGAGTGCAATTTTAAATGGTGTGGCTAGGGAAAGCCTCACTGAGCAAAGACCTAAATAAATCCAGGGAGAGAGAGACCTCCTCTCTGGGGAAGGGCAAGTAGAGAAAACCCCAAGTGCAAAGGCCCGGAGGCAGCAGTTTGCCTTAGATGTGAGTGCATCAGCAAGGAGATCTGTGTGGCTGGAGTGGAGTAAACAAGGGGGAGATCTGAGGAAGAGATGCGCCAGGAGAGATGGTCAGCCACTGGAAGAATCTATTGCCCCTAATGAATTGCAAAAAGATTGCTGGTGGAACAAGTTTAAGGGCAAGATGGGAAAGATCAGGGGTTTGATCTTGCACACATTATGCTTAGGATTGATGTTAAGTGGGCAGCTGGATACCTAAGTCTGAAGTTCAGCCTGTATGTGTGTGTGTACATGTATGTGTAAATTTACATATGCATATAGTTTTTAAATTATTCTAGAATAATTTAAGAAATATATTTTAAATGGATTTAAATCATATTTTTGCAGAATTCCTGAGACATAATCATAGCATTTACATGGAGCTCAGTTTTAAAACTCAGCCTACTGTTGATATAAAAAGTACTACTTGATACAGTCATTCCAACCAATTTTGTGGTGTAGCAAGAAGAAACTATAGAGTTTACAAATCTATACTCCAAAGGGTCTTATCACAATATTTCTGTTCTCTGCTGTGGGATCTATTTCTCAGAAAAGCATCTAGGTTTTTCTTACTTTGTTGAATATGCTGACATAAACCAGCAAGTGCTGAGTGGTGCTCTTGCAACAGGACATCTGCAATGGGACAGATCACTTATCCTTTTTAGGGTCATATTGGTGGCACCCAATGATGATATTTTATGTGATGTGCAAGTTGTCATAAAGTCCTTTTTAAAAATAGTGTCACTGACACATATCCACTGAAATAAATTAACCTTCCTATTCTGACTAACTCACATTTTGGAAATGGCAAATTTACATGCTGGTGATGGTATGAGAAGCAGGGTTGGGTCAGGATGAGAAAGTAGGAGCCCAGCAAGAAGAGGGCAGTGATAAGCCTTTTAATATTTTTCCGCAGAGTAGTCCGAAAGCACTGAGCATAAACTGAGATTTATAACAGCCTGGGTTGTGATTCAAGTTCCGTCACTTTATAGGTGGGCAGGACGTAACTTCTGCAAACTCAAGTACTGAGAAATAAGATATGATAGAGGAAAATTATGACTCTCTAGTGAGAGGAACTAATGATCTAATGTTTGCAAAAAGACGTAGAATAGCACCTTGTACATAGATGGCTCTCGATGAATGATGGTTATTTGCATGAATAAGTCTTTCATTTAAATCTAAAGACTTGATCTTTTGCAATATCTGAAGAGGGTAATGGAGAAACTCAGTGATCTCTCTCTCTCTCTTCCTTACCTTTTTACACTCAATTCTTTTATTGTTAAAAATCATTTAAATAGCACGTGATTTTCCTCCAGAGCTTAGTTTCAAAATGTGATTTCCTAAAAAGTGGCTTGGACTCAGCAGATTCAGGGAAAGCTTATTGTGAAGGTGAGCCCCAGTCTAGGTGCAGAGACATGCCTTTCAGCAGAGGTGATCTGAGATTACCATTTCTTAATTGGTCCACCTCAGCCTTAGATTTAGCTGGGACAGAGCCCCAGTGAGAGTGAGCGTCCAGATCATTAAATCTTAGAGTTGAAACCCCTCCACTGTGCACTTGAACATTTGACACACACATTTCATCTTTCTTGGCTCTTATTTGGACTTACTAAGCATTTCTGTAACACTTTTTGTTCTAAGTGGGCTGCATTTCATTAGTGGTTCCTCAAATCACCTTATGTGAAAGGTGAAAACAACAGTCCATATATTACAGACAAGGAAATTGAGGTCCAAGTAAGCCTAGTGCGGTTTGGCCAAGGACACCAGAAGTTAAGCCCTAGAACTGGTTACTGAACCCAGAGTGCCTCACGGTTGAATCATGATTGACTTTTTAAAGGAGGCTGTTCTCTATAGATGGTTTGATTCAACACATTCAAATATAAAACGCAAAAATAATGTCCCTTCGTCGCCCTAAGAACAAAAAACCCCTCATGATTTCATAGTCATAATATTGTAGCCAGAGCTATCATTCTAAAATTGAATCTGATCAAGTCACTCTTCTGTGTAAGGGCTGGTTCTGGCTCACCATTGCCCCTAGATGAAGTCCAGTCTCCCGAAGGACATCCATGGCTTTCTCTGTGCTCTGCTCCAGCCCAGTTGCCAGCCTGCTTACCCATCCTGCTGTCTTTACTATGGTCACGTTGTACACTTTCTGTTCTCATCATGTGCCTTTGTATGTAACATGCAGAAAAGAACCTTCTCATCTCTCATTTCCTCCCCTTCAGTCACATCTTCCTCCATTTCTCAAGGCTGGGTTAGTTAGGCATTCTGTATGCCTCTGCTGTACATGATATTTATATGCCACTAAAATGATCACAAATCACTCTTTTCGGTGAGATTGCCATCCCCTTGAGGACAGCCATTGACATGCTTCATTGTAGATCCCCAGTGCCTAGCACAGTGCCTGTGAACAGGAGGGATATAGTAAATATGTTTGGAATGAGCAATATGCCTTGTGATTTGACATTTGACATTTGCAAAATTATAAGATTACTACCCTTTGTGTCAGACTCTGTGATAAATGCTAGAGGTACAAGTGGGTTATGTTTTGAAGCTTTAATGGTGAAATTGCTGGCAACTGCCTAGAGGGAAGGGAGGCGAGTGATGAACCTTACCGGTGTAGATATTCTGGATTCAGAAACATCTCATTCTGGTCCTTAATCTTTTATAGGTGTAATCAGGGTGACCACATAGTTGTCCAAACCAGTACAATGTTGTGAGTGGAAGTGGGCACAGTTGATAATTACACTTTGACCATTGGCCTAGACCAGGACTGTCTCAGGCAAGTTGAGCGTGTGGTCACTCTTGGTATAAGGTTTACCCGAATGTGCTGTTAGTCCTGAGCTAAATTCCTGGTTCAACTGAGCCACGTAATGGGCTCAAAGCTGCTGCTGAGTGAGAAACTGCACAGTTGCAGGAACTGAAACAACTAAGGGACGGGTAGCAGTCACTTTGCAACATACGATTTGACAATCCTTTTCCTGAAGTAGCTCTAAACATAGTAGGAGTTATAGCTCAGTGACAGTAGCAGGTGAGAGAGGCAGTTAAGCAGTAGTTCTATTGCTCAGTAAAAGTTTTGGCACCTGGATTTGGACATGAAAAATGCTAACTGGGGAGCTGAGAGATTTCCAGATCAACTGAATTGTTCAAAGCTGCCAAGTTGGCCTGAGAACTTTCCTTTGTAAGTGAGATATGAGTGATGGCTAAGACCACTCCTTAGCTGGAAAATGCAGTTTAAGCATATGTTTGAAAAAAAAACAATGATTAAAATATTATGTTTTCAGAGCCCTTCAGTGCTCCTGAATCCAAGGCTGTGCCAAACACTTCACTGTGCAGAGGGTGATTATCTTTCGAGAGCAGGATAGTAGCTTCCCAATTGCTGCAGTGTAGATCTCAGTGCTGGCAAGTGTTTAGCAGGCGAAAGAGGAGGACTTGCACATTAGTAATAAAGGTGAAAATCCCTGACACTTAGAAGGTGTTGAAATTCTGTTTAGCATATTTATCTTGTTTTGGCAAATGTCCTCTATCAAGTGAAAGATGGCATGTTCCCATAATGACATTTCTTTTTTCTTTCCTGATTGGATTTCTCTGAAGTTGTGTCCATCATCTATGCTTGGAGAATATAATAATTTATAACTAACAAATTCATTGCCAGAATACAATACTAATTGCACTGTCATGACCTTGGGTTGCTATGAGGAATCCTTTTCTTGTTTTGTTAAATTTTTTTTTAGCTGAAGTATAGGCAGTTTACAATGTTGTATCAATTTATGGTATACAGCATAATGTTTCAGTCATACCTACACATACATATATTCATTTTCAGATTCTTTTTTGTTATAGGTTACTACAAGACATTGAATATAGTTCCCTGTGCTATACAGTATAAATTTGTTGTTTACCCAGTTTTGTGAGGATTTCCCTTGTATTTCCAATGTAAGACATATTCTTTCAAAGTTCAATAGGTATTCTTGAGAATTGTCACATGTGTAGATGTAGTTTTTGATGTATTCGTGGGAGAGGGTAAGCTATGTATCCTTCTACTCTGCCATCTTGGTAATCTCCCCAGGAATCCTTTTGTAGGAAATGGATTATCTTTTCAAACATTCCAGAGAAAGAAACATACATGAAGGCAGCAAAACAGAAAACAAAGCAAAATAAATCCCTACGAAGCTGGCTGAAATCAACCAAACGCTGGCCTTTCACCTTCATATCATATCATCCTTTTGCTGGTTTATCATTAGTGTCTGTTTGTAAAGTCCTGAGTTGACACCAGGTGATTTGTAAATGGTATTTGTAATTCCCTAACTTGAACTTCCAGGTCATCAGGGTAATGATGCTTTAGGACTGGGTTCCTCCAGGAGAAATAAAAACCAACAGCAAAGCAAAGCAAAATATATGAAATGGCAGTTGCTGTACTAGTCAATTGCACCACCTATATACCGTGTATCTTTTGGGGGAAAAACTGCACCATGTGCAAAAAAAGCACAACTCACTGCTTGGTGTAAACAACTGTAATTGACAGGATGTACGTGGGTATGATACAATCAGGAAGCAACTTGTGGCTTATATACCTTTTGTGATGTTCCTTAGCCAAACAACAGCAGGTCTTTCATACGTCCAGAAGGACTGAGAGGTTTAGAACAGGAACTGGGGGGAAAAAAGTTAACTCTTCTAATGCCATGGAAGAGCACGGGTTATAAATGTGTTTCTAGAATTAAACAGTCTAGATGCACATCGCAGCTCCACGTGTCAGTTGTGTGACTTTGGGTGAGGCACTTAACCTCTTAGCTTCTCCCCATCTTTTAGCTAGCAACAGTAAAAGTAACCACCGCATAAGGTTTTGGTGAGGGTTAAATGAGATTATACATAAGAGCATTTAGTGAAGTATTTAACAAATAGTAAATTGAATAAATGTTAATTGTAATTGTTCAGAACTCAGTTCTTTGACACTATGGCTACAGTTTTAAAAATTTCAGGTTGTGCTTGAGTAGATGGTTAACACCCAGGAGTGTTTGTACTGCAGTTTTATGGTTCACTAAGGTCATTCAAGCCTCCAACCTTGCATTGTTTCTAGGTCAGGGAGCTCCTGAGACAAGGTCCATTCAGAGAGCCCCATTTTCCCAAAGTGCTTTGGTGGGCCCTGGTCCTCCTTCCCAGCTTGGGCCTGCCCAAGGGGGCACAAACGGGATCACAGGAATGGGCTGGGGCAAGAGCCAGGGATGATTTTATTTTTCAGGAATGCCTTTAAATCTCATATATGCTCTGTTGCTACGTGATGGTGTTTTAAAATATTTTTGTTCTTTTTCTGTATTTTTATTCTAATGCAAAAATCAATAAAGAGGCTGGGTGAAACATCACAAGATGTGGCTATTGAGTTTCTCTGAGAAACCATATATCTGGATGGTGAATTGGCACCAAGACCTCCCACCAAATTCTAAGAACATCTTGTCCTCTCTTCCAGCCTCACTCTTCTCTCTCCTTCCAACAGCTCTAACCACAAGAATGGTCACCACTGTCTCCCTGTGTTTCTTCTCGCCTGTTTTGCTTCTCCAACTTCCAACATGTTCCTACCCAATTCCTTGCATTATACTCCTTCTGTTTGAAATTTCAAGAAGTGATATGTTGGGGTAAGAAGTAAGGAGACTTGGATGAGAATTTTGAATCTTCAGATAATTTGCTCTTCCCTGGGTTTTATTATTCATCTCCCTGAGTCCCAGTTGTATAAAGATGGGGAGTAATAAGCTCACCATACCTGTTTGACAAGATTGTAATGAGGACAAAGTAAAATATTAAGTGTGCAAGTCCTTTTCAAATGCTCTTATTATTTTTGAGGGTACTGTTTGTCACTAAAGGCATTTATATAATATTTCATCTTGTGGCAAAAATTAAAAAATATTTAAGGCAAATTTGAAGTTACGTTTTCCTTGTAATATTTGCCTAGATTGACTTGGTTCTCTTTCCTCTGTCTTGTTTTTGTGTGTGTGTGTGGTAATTAGGTTCATTTGTTTGCTTATTTATTCATTTTTAAAGGGAGGTACTGGGGATTGAACCCAGGACCTTGTGCATACATGAGCGTGTACTCTACCACTGAGCTATACTCTCTCTCCTCCTCTATTTTGTCTTAATTTTATATTTTGCAAGAGTTTGATTTTCACAGAAAAAATTAACAAGAGGAACAGCACTGCTTCTTTTCATTTTTTAATATTAAATATTTAATATTAAAATAAACATGACAATTTTTTTTCTGAGTTATTGATCCTTTACAAAAATGTTCTTCCTTTGCTAGCCTAAGCTTTTATTGAATTTTTTGGGGATTTGTTTGCTTTGTGTAAGTGGAAAAGCAAATAGCTGGTCTAGAGGCCTCTTACACGTCCCTCTCGGCTGTGTAAAGTGTGCTTAAGTGTTATTTGCATAGCTGCCTCCCTGGCCTATTCTTCACCTCTCCAACATTTCTGATGACCATGAGAAAATTTTATTTATCATATGTTGGTAAGGAGCTGAAATAGACATTATTCAAGAACTGTGAATCTATTCACTAGAAAGTAGGATCGAATTGAAAGTTCTTTGTCATGGGGACAAATAATTAGTAAGTGGCGAGAGTATTCTTTTTTACCCCCTTTCCCCTAAACGGGGGATTCTTTAGTAACATCCTGATATAAAGGCCAATGAAATCATTAGAGAGTGATTTAAAAAGCCAAGAACAGTCACAATACAACTCTTTACTTTGAGCCAGGGACTGTTCTTGTTGCTTTATATCTAACTCATTTAAACATCATAGAAACCCTATGAAGTAGATCTTATGAGACCCATTTAATTGATAAGGAAACTAAGGCTCAGAGAGAGTAAGTAATTTCTCAACATGAAGCATCCTGGCTGAACAAGTGGGATTTCTCCTCATATTTGCCTTAGCTCGTTCTGAGAAAATCAAGCAGCCTCTTCTACTCACAGTCTAATGAGGTATTTTAGTATTACACGCACAAATGGCATATTTATTCTATCATGAATAGACTCCCTGGTCAAATGCTCTTCCTCATCAATAATAGTAATAATAATAAATAGTAATAATGATGATGTCCTTATGCCTTGTGCTAAACATTTCATACTTCTTATCACATTGAAGCCTTGCGATAATCCACCGAGGCAGGATCATCAGCTCTATTTTACAGAGGAGGAGCTTCAAACTCAGTGAGGTGAACTGCTTGCCCAAGTTAAATAAGCATGTCTCTCTGACTCCCTAGACTGTGGCTTCTTTCTGTATCATGGTGATGTTAACCCACGTCTTTCTTAAAGGAGTAGTCTTCTCAGAAATTTACATCACTGGTGCTTCAAGAAATATCTACCCATTGCAGCATCCTTTTTTTTTTTTAATTGAAATTAAGTTGATTTACAATGTGATTAGTTTCTGGTGTACAACATAGTGATTAGATTATATATATATATATATTATTTTTCATATTCTTTTCATTGTAAATTATTACAAGATATTGAATATAGTTCCCTGAGCTATGCACTAGCACTTGTTATTTATCTATCTTATATCTAGTAGTTTGTATCTGCTAATCCAAAACTCCTAATTTATCTCTCCCCAGTTTCCCCTTTGGTAACCTTGAATTTATTTTTTGTCTGTGAGTCTCCTTCTGTTCACTGCAGCATTCTTTTATCTCTAACTTTCCTATGATGGGATATTGTGGCATGTTGAAAACTTGTGGCTGGAATGATTATCTTGTTTTTTGGCCATGTTTGAGACCTTTTTCAAAGACCCTGTCTGGACAGTATCTCAGGGATCTTTTTCTTCTGAAATATTGTCCTTCTGATTCATGCCACAGAAACAGAGCATTTATAAATAAGCAAGCAGAAAGTACGTTGGAATGACTTTCATGCCCAGATTTCTGATTGCTTGGCCAGATGACATCCCAGCTCTGTCTCACCACACATTATTTTTTGAATCATTCCTCCTAACCTAAGTATCTCTGGTAACCAAATTTTAGTAGTTTCCCCAAGGCAACCTGAGGTTTGGAAAGCAAGTGGGCAGTTCCAAGTTCTTAGTGGACCGTTCCAAGGCATGCAACCACAGAGCTAAGGTCAGAGCCCATTAGAAGTGGGTGGGGAGAGAGGATATGTGGAGAGAGGTTCATGTCTTTCCATTGTACTGGAATTTAACTGGAATGAGTGAAGGCAATTTCACTTAAAAATCTTTCCCCCCTGTCACCTCATTAACACCTCCAATGAAAGGCAGCTGTGAGACTGTTAACTCTTTGCTTGCACATTTTTGAAAGTGCTATTGGCTGAGGTCTCTTGTCCTTGTGAGAAGATACCCTGCTGTCACCAATCTGGGTATCTGTTGCACTGAAATGAGGGGTTTTCCAAGTCTCATATTTATTCCCCAATAATGCACCATTCCGTAGAGTGAGACATGTATTTCTGCCAGGCTTTGCATATTTTGAGCTACTGCTCCATAAGCTGCAGTATGTTTGGTTTTTTGGAACTTGGCTGCCTCAGATTCTCTTTGGAAGTCAGTGAGAGCATATGTGAACATTCATTAAGTTATTCACTCATTTATTTACTCACTCACACTTTTAAGAATGTGACTTATTAAAAGAGTGCCTGTGAGATGTCAGGCAACATGTCAACATTGGGAGTATACGGGAGAATAAGACATTGTCCCTTCCCTCAAGGAGTTTACTGTTTAATGTGCGTTTAAGTCATTATTCCAGTGTAATGTGATAAAATGACAGTGAAAGTTAGTATGGGAGCAAGAAAGGAGAGGCAGTAAAGCAGAGTTGGCTAAAGGAAGTCAGGGAAGGCAGAAAAGAAGGTACTTGAGCTATTTTGATGAATAAGTGGGAGTGAGCTGAGAAGGGAAAGCAACGTGTGCAAAATCAGGGAAAAATGATTTTGGCATGATGTTAGAGGCCAGCTTTGTGCACAGCAGAAAAAATATTGGTGTAGTGGATGCTGTGGTACACAGCCCAGCCACCCTCTTTGGGATGGAAACACACACTCTGGGAATGCTGACTGGCTGCAAGATCTCAGCTGAACCCCTTTTGGGAATTGCCCACAACCAAAGGGCGCTCTCTTGCCTCCTCCCCTGGGGCAATATGCATCTAAGACACAGGGGAATAAAGGCCAGTTCCCCTTACTTCAAGATACGTCATTTTGAATATCCACCCAGTTTCAAGAGCTCCTAGTATGATCTTCTGAAGCCTCTGCTGCAGCTGTACCACAGTTCCACTTCTCCCTGTGATGTTGCTGACCCATCTCTCACAGCTGGTGTCCTCTGACAAATAGTACAAGAAGGGGTCAAAAAGTTTAGAGAGCTGGGTGTGCTCAAGTGGAAGTACTGTATAAGGCTGAGAACCTGTCAGCTGAATATATTCATCAGGAGGACCTGGTGGATATCTCATTTACTGAAGTGATGGGGAATATGTAGATGAGACAGGCTCTGGCATCATTGAGAAACTCAGTGGTGTCTGATTGTATGGGATGCTGTTAGAAAACCAGGTTTACTAATAGGAATGAGGATTATACAATTCTGAGTAATCGAGGACAGGTGGTGATACTTGACTATTAGAAGCAATGATATATTTACAATGAGCTGCAAGATTGGAGTGTCAGCCTGGTGGGGAAGTTATGGAGATCGATAAGAGAATACGGTGGCCTTAGGGGCAAAATAGATGAAGGGCTAACAAAGGTATTGCTCAGATTGCACAATACAAAGAAATCAAGGATAGAGATCAGAACACTTGCGTGCAGCCAACTCTCTCAGTCTCCAGACCTGAGACAGATTTTGGATCTGGAGCACTGAAAGAAATGCCAGCTATACAACAAAAGCTAAAAGGGGACAAAAACAGCAATTGTGGTTCATGTATGGGTCAGTGCACCAGGTGAGTGCAAGTTAAAAATGGACTATAGCTGCATTATGATTTCATTCAGAGAGGACCTTAAGGAGTCCAGAGTGAGAAGTATCCCTTCCAAAGAGCAGAGCTTCCAATGGTGTAGCTAGTCATCTTTTTGTGTGTGTGTGTGGGAATAGAAGTGGCCCAAGATAAGATTACATACAAATTTATAGGTAGTGGTGAATGAGTTGCTTGGTTGATAAGCCTAGAAAGAAAAAGTACTAGAAGATATAGTACAAAATGATCTGATGGTGAGGCATGTGTATGTACCTATGGGGTAGAGTCCAAAGGGTAAATACCCTTGTATCACGTATTAAAGCCTCCAGAAAGTGTCCACCAAGGAAGAAGCAATAAAGGACTTAAGTAGACAGAAGGACTCCACCAGCTGACATCAAGTCAGTTTTCTCACCAACAAAATGGAGGCATAAATTGGGTAGTTACATCAGCATGGAAGAGACTCTTCATGGAATCAATAGCATGGACTCCCACTCTCCAAGGATGACCAAGCCTTCTGCTGGCTAATACCCAAAGTGTTAGTAACATAGATCAATATTCAGGGCCGATATGATACCATCCTTCGAGGAGATCAGTTACTGTGTCACGCCAAGTTGGTTACATTGGAACCTTACTGCCCTGAAGTAGGGTCTTGAGTGAAATCGCCACATATTCAGGTATGAGTTTGCTTAGTCATCATTACAGTGATTGGTGCACCAATAAGGAATCCCATATGATATCATCTCAGATCAAGGGGCACTTTTCAGCAAAGGAAGTGATGTGGTGGGAGATAACCATGAAGTCCACTGGTTTTATCCATTACCACACCCAGAAGCTGCCAAAGTAGATAGACCTATGGATTGGCCTAGTGCAAATGAAGCAGTAGTTTAGATGATACCCAGTAAGAGTAGAGCACCATCCTCTGGGATGAACTATCTACTCTACATCAGTGATGAATAAATGTTTTGTTTACAGCAGGAAGAATATATGAGTCCAGGAACATACAGGTGGAAGAAAAATAGATTTTCTTAGTGCCACTCTCAGTGACCCACTTGGGAAATTTACACATTTTCTCTGCATAACACTGGGATCTATGTCTTTAGAATTCCTGGTTTTCAAGGGTGAGCACTTCCACCGGAGGACATAGCAAAAGGCTTCTTAAATTTTAGGTTATTGTTGTCATCTAGTCTCCTTGTGCCAAGTACCAGGCAAAAAAAGGAGTTACCATCCTGCCAGGAGTAATTGATCCTCATCATCAGATGGAGGTAGGACTATTTTTATGTTAGGCATGCAGAGAACTTTATGTTTTGTACCCAGGTGATCCATGGAACATCTATTGGTACCTTGCCCAAGGGACAAGTGCTACAGTAAAAGCCTGAGAAGAGCCTGGAAACCAGGGACTCAGACATTTTAGGGATGAAATTCTGGGTCACTGTCAGCCGAGGGGGGCTGAAGAGGGATTCCAGGAGGTGAGCTGCCCAACTGGAAAAATGTGCGAGGAGCCAACTTGGAAGAAAACAGTACTTTATTACAGTACAAGCAGGTGGCTCATGCAGTGGGCAGCAGCAGCAGCAGCGCCACTCAGCACTTTCTTTCAGTTCAACAAGATGGTGTGCCTCAACATGGGGCATCTGTCTTTTTTATAAAGATTCTGCCCACACATGCGTATTGTTCATAATGCTGATACACGGTACTGGCACATGTGTAGTGTTTATGCTACTGGCACATGTGGTACATTTACCTCTTACCAGGTGTAAGCTATTGTGAACTTTGGCCTGGGCCCCACGGCCTACTGCCTTAAGGCTGCGGAGAGTCACTTTACCATGTAAGCTGTGTAGACTGGGAGAGGCATTAGGTGAGAGTGAAGGGGAATTTAGAGAAGATGATAGAGGAGGGGACGGTGAGTATCAGTTGCAACACTGAAACCAGCTGCAGTGGTCGGGGCTGAGGTTTGTTCTTGTCTTCTTGTAAGTTTCCCCAAAGGAAAGACTGACCAGAATCCAGGGCATGCTGTTCCAAGAACTTACTATATGAAGCAAATAGGTCTGAGAGATGCCAGGAGTGGACTGAAGGAGATGCTGCTGTCGGGTATTACCCAGAACCACCTTCAGGGCTGAGGTACTCATCCCCAGCTGCTTGACATACTGGTGGCTTTAGGCTCCCAACTGAGCCCCTCTCTAGGTAATTTCCTGAGCCAAAGACAGCATCCTCACTCATATCCCTGCCTCTTCCCCAAGGGCAACCTGCATGTAACGACTGGTGTTGATCAATCTTGTTGCCTCCACAAGAGGGGCTATTTCAAATTTAGAGCTTCCTCTAGAATTATCCGCGGCTTCTGTTACCACTGCGTGTGGTTCAGATTGTTTCTCTGTGAAATCCCGCTGCCCTTAACCCTCCTAATACCGAGAGCTCTTCCCAATAAACCACCTGTGCGTATAAATTAGAGTCTCCGAGCCTGATGCTTGGGGAACCCGAGAGTTCTCTCCGGAAATGTATTCTTTAATAACGAAAAGTACGTCTTAATTAAAGGCTAAGCTGTTGTATCAGAAAGACCTAAACACAAAGAGGTTTCAGTAAGAATGTATCTCTCTGACCAGTCGGGGTGGCCCAGGCGGCCGCCTGTGGTTATTCAAGGACCCCGTTCCTTCTGTCTTGTTGATTGGCTACCCCCTTGAGTGTTGCCTCCCTTGATTGGCGGAGGCTGTTTTCCCATGATGCTCCGCTCCAGGGGCCCGGGAAACAGAGCACGGAAGAGCGGGAGTCCGTTGACTTTAAGCTCGGACTGGACGTGGCCCAACGCCCTCTCTGCTCACAGTGGGAGGACTTAATCACGGCTCCTACCTAGCTGCCGTCCGTGCTGGAAGACGAGTTTCTAGCTTACGTGCTTAGTCTCAACGCGGCTGTAGAAGAAGGAGAAGACAGGTTTTGGCGTGCAGCGCTTCCAGTACAGGTGAGGTGGTGGGGATGGGAGGCAGAGATCATTTCAGGTGTAAACAATCCTAAGCGGAGGGGTTAGAACTTGCTTCTGGAAATTGTGGGGAGCCACTGAGTCGGGCAAGAATTGGCTAGTGAGTAATTTGCCAGGAAGAATTTTATCGTTAGGCGAGCCAAACAGCTACCTTACCTTCGTGGGGAAATGCTGTTTTGTCGTGGTATCTTTAGTGACGGGTGTGATCTCTTGTCTGAACGTAATTGTTTCTGGTCCCTATTTTCGTGTCACCTGAGGGAAAAAATGGTTATTGCTCTGTCAGAACAACTGTGGAGGAGTTGTTATCAACCCTTCTTTGAAAGAAGAATGAACAGAGTGGTTTCTTCCTTCCTGTTTCCCCAAAAGCACAGGTGCAGGGCCTCAGGGTGAGGTTTCACGAGCTAAAAAAAAGTGGAACGTCATCTACGAAGAGGTAGAGAGAGAATAATGTGGAAGAAAGAGCACGAGTGTTTAGAGTCTGGTCAAGAGACCTGAACTGGGCCTCACTCTGGCTCTGCCTCTAGATTTATGGCTTTCCCCACATTGCTTGGCTTTTCTGGCCCTCACCTCTAAATTAGCTGGTTTGACAAAATAAACTACAAGTTTCCCTGCAGCCTAAAAACTTACTGCACTTTGACTAGGCCTCAAACCTGAAGTTTGGAAGCAGCTAACATTGGAGCTCAAGAGATGTTTGTGGAATTAAATTTTCACTTTTAAATTTAGCAACGTAAATCATGACTTGATCCTCAGCCCATGTGGGAAGCCCACCCCCTAATATCACAGTAACAGCAACACCAACAAACAACAGCCTGGTGAATGTGTTCTAGGATCTCCCATCAGTTGTCTGAGTAGATGAGATTTATTTTTATCCACTCATTCCAGATTCTGATTTCACTGCATGAGAAGTGAAGGGGAAATTCCAAGAGAAGGCCCCTGGAAAGCCAAAGTCCACAGGGCATCTCATATCGCAAAGGTTTAGAGAGAAAGAGTTCACAGTGAAACGTCTAATGTGCTCATACCTCCTGGTATTCTGATGTCTGTGGGAAAAGAATTAGGAGAGATTGGCATTTAACGTAGGAGCAACCCGGATCACTCTGGGCTGGCATTGAATTTGGGCAGCAGAACACATTCTCAGTTCCATGCAGCTGCTGTGGGAGTGACAGACACATTTCCACTCTTCTGGGTCTGGTTCAGAGAGGAAGGAAAGTGGTTATGGGCTGTGATGGCAGTGGCTTCAGGAGCCAACGAGGACAGAGGTGAGTGACTCAGGCAGCATGCAGTGAACTAAGCTGGAATCACCAGAACACCAGGACTTGCATTGGCCAAAAGAACCAGGTGACCCCCTCTGATCCTGTGTAACCCTGATACTCGCATTTCTGCATCTTAAAAAAGTGAAGTAGCACCTGCTGGAGGTTCCGTCATAAGTGACTTTAATCACCTCTCGCTGAGGGCTGCAGGACAAGAATTCTATATTTGTGACTAGAAGCAATGGGTGGCAAGGTGTGGGCACAAACAGGCCATGCTTTGATGAGCAAATCCTTCCTTTTCAGATATTTCTGAAAGGCTGATTTATTTATAAAGTCGGATTTCCCCCAGATTAGTGGTCACGTCAGTACTTAAAGTGCTACCCGGGGGTAAGAATCAGTATCATGCTTGTCTTAAAAATGGGAGATGTTGGACACCTGGCTCTCCGTTCATCCTGGGACACCGTACAAGAGTCAGGAGGAGCACAATACGGTTCTTATTCTGAATCGGAATCCATCTGCACTCGACAGTGGGCAGACAAAAGAGGATTGTTAGCACTGTAAGGCACCTTGACAGACTCATCCCGCTCGACTCTTTATTAATTGCCCCATCTGCTAAGTGAGAGCTCTCTGACACAGGTTGGTGCAGAACTCTTAAAGCCCTTCGTCTGCTTCCTATTGGTTCCACATGTGTTTGTATTTGTTCTCAGTAGGCAGAGATTCCAGAGAGAAAATGAACCGCTGCAGATCGATTGCAGTATCAGTCATGCAGAAGACATGGTGCAGTGTGCCATTTGATTTTGATCTAGTTTTAACCCATGCAAGGCTGTTGCCCTGGCTTCTCAGCTTTGGATGGCCTCTGTTTTCGTTTGAAGTCTCAGATGCTAAAGGTAGGAGAAAAGGCAATCTGAGGCCTGTGTTTCCCTTTAAGTCCTTTGGTCCTTGAAACCTTTCAGTCTGTCTGGGACAGAGCAATAGACAAACCAGAAAACATTAATGTGTGTGTGTGTGTTATTGCTGCAGCGAAAAGATATGCTTTGTTATTTAGCCAGTGATAACTCCCAACCAAAGTACATTGACAGGGCTGGCCGATTCTGGGCCCACACTGACAAAAGACAGACCAACCCCACTCGATGGTTTACTTAGGCGACCAGTCTCCCCTGTATGATTTGTCTTTGTCCTTTCTTTCTCTTATTATTTTAAAGAAATTCAATGTGATTGAGTTAAGGACGCGGTGTCTATTTCAGCCTCAGCTTTGCAATTTCCACATTTAGCCTGGATTATGTTACAGCCATCATGAGCTGGGATATTTTTCTGTTTTCAACTTGGAGATAGAAGAGAGAAACAGGAAGGGTGTGGTCTCTTCTCAAAGTTCCTTTATCCTGGGGTCCGGAGGTTTCATGGATATGTGTCTGTGTTTATGTCTGTGTTTGTGTGTGTGAGAGGAAGAGAGAGAAAAAGGGAAAATTACTGCACAGCAAACAAAGCTTTTGCCCCTTGATCATGCTCCTTATCTTCTCAATAACGGTATTTGTGCTCCCTGCTTTTTATTGAAACTTCAGGAACGTAAAGATGGAGACTTTGGAGGGAGGGGTGAGCCCTTGACTGACTACAGTGGAGAACCTGAGGTTTAGAAATGACTTTGTACAGTTTTCTTGTTGGCCCCGGAAATTTCATTTTCTGCCCTATGCCCCTGGTTAAAATTCCAAGACCTGCTGTGTGATTTAAGCAGGACTGTCCTCCTGTCCTGTCTTTCCTGGAAAGAACTATATCCCTTCAGACTCTTTGCTGTTGGAGGCAATAGAAAACAGTTAAAATTGGCTTACATTAAAGAGGTGTTTTATAAGTCACATAACATGTCAGGTAGGGGTAGGGCTGGCTTTGGTCATGCCTGAACTGGGGGACTCAGAAGTCCTCAGGAGCTGGTCCATTTCCATCTTTGAGCCATCTCTGCTTTTTCTAAGTCTAGCTTCCTTCTCAGACTCCATATGTTGGTATGATAACTGCATCGGTGCCTTCCAGTCTTGTGTCCAGGTGGAAGGAGAACCTGTCTTTCTCCTAGGAGCCCCAGAAGATAGCTCACTGGGTCTGGATTAGATGAGTTCACATGCACAACCATGAACCAACCCGATAGTCGGGGGAATGCAGTTCTCTGGCCGAGACTGAAGCTATCATGTTCTTGAAGCTGGAGTAGAAGTCAGCCTGAAGTTCTTTTAGGAGAAGGTTATTTCTGAGAGAAAAATCTGGGTACTGTTATCAAAGGAAGAGAGAGTAGAGACTGCTTGTCCAAACGACAATCCAAAAATTACTTTTTAAAGAGTCTTAGAAGTTTAAAGGACAAAAAGGTAATTTGGTCAAGCAACTTCATTATGTATGTATGTATGAGAGTCATCCTTTCTCTCCCTCTCTCTCTCTCTTTCACTCTCTTTTTTTCACTTTGTGTCTACATGCATGTATGCTCATAAAAACACTGGTCAAACACACTAATCTTGAGATCAGATGTCCTGGGCTCAAATCCTAATTCCAGTAGAAACTAATTCATGGACTTTTTGACAAGTTACTTAAAATTTTGGATTGCTTTAGATTTATGCCACCAAGATTTGTGGTTGGGTTAACTCAGCATAAATTCCAAAGAAATAAGTAAGTACTTCGTTAGCAGTCTCATTTGTCTATTCTTGCTTATTTCTGTTGCAAATAAAAATAGTAATTCATGATAATTTCATAATTCCTTAAAAACATCTGATAAGCTCTCAGCTAGTACCTTGAGAGTTGTCTGCAATTCTACTTTTTTGAAGTTACCTTTTGTGTTTCAGAAGGAGAAATTGCTTTTCCTTCCCAGATACATCTTTTCCACTGTCAAAGGCCGTTCTTCGGAGAATGTTGTGCTTTGTGCATAAGTGTACCCAGGATGACTGTGTATGTATGAAGAATGAGATGATTTGTCTTTGCAGTGAAAACATCTTTTGCTGCATTAAGCTGACACCCTGCCTCAGGAATCTATTAGTCCACAAAACTTTCACCTTCCCACAAATGTTTCAACAGCTGGGACACAAAGTCCCATTCAGAGACAAATGTGTGCACCACATTTACAGTCTGAAATTCAATCTTCAAGCATCACTTGATTAGAATGAACATTATGGTGCATTGTAATTCTTTTCATTTAAATAGCAGCCAATAAATTTATACCATAATCCATCCTGCATCCCAAAAGCATATTCAAAAAGGTTTCAATTAATATCATTTTAACCATCTGACATCTAAATATTTACCAAACTCTTTAGTTGCCCAATGCAAGCATGCCCCAGTATTTACAAGGCTGGTACACACACACACACACACTCACACGCACACACACAGAGGAAGTCTCACACACACATGCTCACACTTTTGTGGCAATTAGGAACACATTTTTGATTCTGTTCTTGAAAAAGTGCTTCCGTAAGCATTCCTCTACCTCAAGGACCATCTTCTCAGAGAGTTTATCTCTGTTAAGCACAATGTCTTAGCACACAGTGGGAGCTCAAAATGTGAGCCACATTGAAATGGTTATAATTATTATATGATTTTAATTATCAAGCAATATCTTTGGTGATGTTAGTTCTGTTGGGCTCTTTGTTTTTCTAAACAGGGAAGGATGTGGGTCTTACCTATGTTTAGATCAACCACTCAGGTGATCACATTGCCCCAGAGAGAGTGCATACATTTATTATTATTCCTGAAAATTAATCTGGAGTAATTGCATATCTTTTATGGATGTTTATAAACTTCTTTTCCAGAGAGTTCCAATACTTTAGCTAATGTGCCTTCTAGTGAATCATGGAGCTTGCCGAATGGCTCCTGCTCCCTCCCCAGCCCTGCAGAGGACACTCCTGGTCTTCCTGCTCTTCTTTTCCTCTTTGTCAGAGGATGAATCACTAACATCCCATATCATTGACTTTATTGGTCATGTTTCCAGTTCTTTGTTGGCCTTTTCCTTCCAAAATAGAAGCTCCCTGAAGGCAGCTGTCTTTGTCCCTTTAATTGACTGTTACAACCCACATGCCTCGAATACCATTTTTTTCTACCCCAAATGACATTTTTGGGAGAATGAAATGTACAGATTTATAGTGTTTCTGGTATATGAACAACTGTATTACAGGTAAGAAAGACACTAATGTTGACCTTGGCCAACCTTCCCTTATGACCATCCTGTGTATACTATGAACGTTCTCCTACCTTGTTGCCTTTGAAAGTGGGCAACTCTTCTGATCTAGTACTTATGGAGTTCAGAGTATACAAGGAGAAGACTAACTGCACAAATTCTCACTATTTAAAAACTTACTGCTGTTTTGGTTGTGTAGTGGGAACTGAATAGATTAAAGAGAAAGAATGAGATAGGGTCCTTCCTTACCCAGGCCTCAGACTTCTTTCGTCTGTGGACATCATCTTCATCTCCTCTACCTGGGAAGATACCAGAGTCCTCTGATGCTTCCTTCCCTACACCACTGTATTAGTGTAGCTGCTGATTTACATGCAAGGAAACTACAAAATGACAGTGTCTTAATCGAGATGGTAGTTCGCTTTTTCTGACATAAAATCATGCAAAGGTAAGAAGGTTGGTATAGTGGCACCAGGGGGACATCTGGAGTGCAGGCACTGTCAGTTCTTCTAAACCTAATGTGTGGCCCTTGTCTTCATGATCCAAGATGGTGGCCAGGTATGAGATGCCTATCTGTGCTCCAGGCTGAAAGGAATGTGGAAGGGCAAGGAAAAGATGGGCAAGCGAAGCTCCCATGTAACACGGTTGCTGTAATGTAATGGCCAGAACTTAGTTTTGTGGCTGTAACTATCAGAGATCTGAAAATGTAGCTTTTATTCTGAAGGGCCACATGATCAGAAAATTTTAGGGTTTCTAGTACTGAGAAATAAGGAGAGAATGGACAGGGAGGTAAGCAATTAGTAGTCTCAGCCCAAAGTACCTTTATAATATTCAAAATAATAGATATAAACTAAACTTTGGATTATAAATAATCAATTATGAAGTGCCTCCACTTTCTTTTCTAGAAGTTTGGAATACCAACTTCATTGTTTTAGACAGTATGCTCTTCATTTCACTCCAGAGCTCAATCCTTTAAATAGTTCCCAATAAATAACTGGATAGGGTCCAATCTCCCTAGCCTGGATTTTCGGGAGGCGATATTTTGTGATACAAAGATTAGGCTTAGAAATCTGCTCCCCCCAAAATGATTGCTTTTCATGGTGCCATGTGTTGGCTGAGTGGTTCCTCTGCTGGTTCTACCTGGGTCACTCATGCAGTTGCATTCAGCTGGAGGGATAGCTGGACTGCAAAATCCCAGATGTCCTCATTCATATCTGGCAACATATTGCCTGTGGTGACCCCATTCTCCTCCATGTGGACTCTCACCCTCCAAGAGGCGAGGCCACCAGGCTTACAAAGTGCCTAGAGCAAAGCCATTTAGTCAGTATGAATTCTGCCTTCCTTTAAAGTTCTCCCCAGTCCTACCATACATCCCATCAACTGTGTAAACACTGCACTACTGCAGATCTCTTCATGGTCTTCTGAAACCCCCACTGATGTTCCCACCCAGTGCTTTTGCCGTTTCCTTTATCTGAAACATTTTTACTTCAGGGCATAGTCTGTAAAACTTTATCCATATTTCAGGTTATCAAGTCTCATTTCCTTTATCAAGCCTTGACTCCTTTGGCCACCTTTAACTTCTTGGTTTTCTCAATTCTGGCAGCCCTTAGGATTTATGCCAATATTTTAACCATTTGATTATATACGTCCCTGTAATTTTTTGCATTGCCTCATGGAATTATTTGATGTTAATACTGTTTACTTTTTTCATTGCATGTCAACACGTATAATATAAACCCTTACAGTATGAAGATTGTAGGATAGAATAGGAGAATAAAAAAAGACTTGAAAGATTATCCACATGGCCCCCGTTTTAGTTTTCAATGTTTACTAAGTGAGTAGTCACAAGCAAGTCACTTAACGTTTCTGAACCTTCGTCTCAGAATCATTAAAATGATAATATTCTGGGCCTGCTTAGCATTGTTGTTGTAAAGATCAGATAAGATTTACATAGGAGCGTTCTTTAAATATTGTAAAGTATCACATAAATATTTGGCCTCCTGTGATATGTTTAACGAGTATTCATTGAATAAATACTAATTAAATAGGAAATGTAAGAAACTAGATCTGTTGAGTTTATTTGTGCAGGAACATGGATGTTCTTTTAATTTACTCCTAAAAAGGAAACCAGAATACCATGGTTTTGGCAACCTCAATTTGATGGGTTCCAGTTGAATGACTCTACCATGTCCAATTATAATTCCAGTTTTTAATATAGTTCAGCAAGAGAAAAGACTTGAGTGGGTCCAGTATTATTCTAAAATAGTTTCTGTTACTAAGTTTCTTTCAGAGGGAACATTTTTGGAGGAGCCTAAAGTTTGGTCAGCTGTTTTAGAAATGAAATGTTAATGTGGCTGCAATTGAGTTAAATCAAACACATCATGAAGAAACTTTGTTTTGCTCATGCACGACATGAAGGTCTCCTGTCCCAGCTCTAATGCAAATAGATGAAGTCCCTCAGAGTAAGATTAGAATTGTAAGATTGTAACTTGTCAGGCTCCATGCAAAACTATTCCATGCAGACCCCAAAAGAGTCGCCTGTTTATATTAGCTTTAAGTATTTCCAGAGATAGAAAACTATGACCTTTCACTGTCTATCACATTGATCTTGAAGAAGGTTGTCCTGTTGTACACCAAACTCTCACTGAAATGTAAGACTTTTTTTTGTTGTTGTTCTAAATGGCAGTGGTGAACAGCTGCTCAGTGTCATTTTTATGACAATTTTCATACACTTGAATTCAGTCGATAAGTTGTCTCTCTTATTTTCCTTCACCCCAGCTTTCTTAACCTTCCAGGAGAGGTTTTGTTTTTCTTTCCAAAAATCATTTTTATTACCTTTTTCAGGGCTCAGACAATTCAAGCCTCAAACTGGACAGAAAAATCAAATAATTCCTGGCCAGTGTTTGTAATGACATTACTTCTTGTCTTTTTGTGACTGTGTGTGTGTGACACTGATTATAATATGTCCTGGCATCATATATTTTATTGTTGATTCAAATTCATGTCATGGACTGTAGCGTATTTCTTTCCTTAAAAGTGGTTCTTCAGTTTTTATTTTTGCATATTTAAAACTCATGTATATTCATTGTTTTGATACTTGGAATTTATTTTAAAAAGCATGTAAGAAAAAATAAAAATTACACAGAATCCTTTTATTCAGGAATAGCCCCCCATTAAGATTTTGGCTTCATGGGCTTCAGGGCAGAAAAGGCTGGCCTTATTATTGTCTGGCAGGTTTGCCCTCTTTCTGCCAGGGTCCTCTCTCTATCACTTAAGAGACTCGCTATGGTCCGAGTTGGACCACCATGGCCCTTGGCAGTGGAAGAGTGGATTGACAAGAAAATGGGTATTGTTGAGAACAAAAAGACATTAATTCTGCAAATGGTGTAAAACTAATATTATTTCTACTGAGGAATCTCGTAAATATTAAATGTATGTGTATATATACATATAAACACAAATATATGTCTTAGAAATGTGTCTGGAATATAGTAAGAGTTGAATAAATGTTAATTATTATTATTTCAGTTGTAATAGCTATTCTTCTTATTGCTGTCGTCCTAGTCTTTTTCATCATCATCATTAAGTACTTCCTGTAGATTAGGCCTTGCTCTAGATCCTGGACACTATCTCCAAGACCTCTTGGCTTGGTAGGAGTGACAGACGTGATTTTATAGTTGTAGTCTCCAGCAGATCTAAATCAGAACAAAACAAAACACCCAAACAAACAACCATTTGACCTCTCTTAGCTTCTTAGCTGCAGGCTCAGATAAGTAGGACACATCAAGTTTTTTAACTACCCTTTGGTCATTCTCTGCCCTCCTACAGTAACTTATCCACTTCATTATCTCACTCATTTCATCACCAATGAATATTCCATAAAGTAAACAAGCTATTCAGTGTCCTGGTTGTCAGCTTGTTCAGTCTCACTCAAGAGGGAGGCTCTTCCCTTGTTTACCCACTTTTGATGGCTATAATGAAGAAAAGGTCCCTTGACTCTCATGGCCCTTGCAATATAGCATTTTTTTATGATGCAAAAACAAAGAGTCAACCTTGTGAATGCAGTGAGATAAATTAATCAAGCTGGTTGCTAACTTTGAGACATAATTTGCATTGTCATCTTTGATTTGACATCCCCCAATTTTCCCCAGGTGACTTGGTAGATTTCTTTTGAGACTTTCCTTCATTTTAACAATCTCTGTTCTCACAGACATTCAAAAATTTACACAGATTGATGAAAATGTGGTGTGGTCCACCCTCTGTCCTTATTCCAGTTTAATTTTGTCAGCTATCACCCAGTACAGATAAGGAAATTCCATTAATGAAGGGAGGGTCTTGATCTTTAGGGAAGCCATTGAAGAACTGAAATAAAACCCTTAGGTACTTGATGGTAACCTTGTCTTTCTCCAGTGCTCTCACTCTCCCTCACTCTCTCCTTCCCTTAGGGTGTGTCTCTGATTATATGTTTATGAAGTAAAGAGTGGCTCAGACTAGGAGTGGAGTGGGAAGTGGTGGGAAGGGATTTCATTTTATACATAAAATCTGTGTGTACACACACACACACATATATTACCCTATTTGATCTCTACCAATGGATAGCAGATAATATCTGGACCCCACTTTGCAAATGAGGAAAGTTAGAATGAAGGGAGAGGATGATTAGATTGCTGGGGTCACACAGCTACTGAGTGGCAGAACCGAAGTCAAAACCACATGTGTCTTCCTCCTTACTACACTGGCTCCTTCTCCAAGAAGCAGAGCTCAGATCTTACAGAGAGCCCCCTCTGGCATTCTCTGCTGTGGGGCTTTGTGCATAGAAGGTGTTAAAAAATGTGCGTGAAATAACTTTGAAGAAATAATAGGGAAAAGAATGTTTTAAAAACTATCTGTTGATGAGGACTCCTGGGAATTGAGAAATCCAATACCGTGGGTGGGAAAGTCCAAAGCAATTACATCTGTGAGTGTTAAAAACGTGTTGTGTGCTTTCTTTCTCTGCTGAAGGAGAAGGTTGTTTACGTTACGGGAGATTGTTCCGGTCTGTACCAAAGAGCTTGTTAAGGGTGACAGACAGGTTTGTGGCACGAATGTGCACTCCAAATTAGATGAATGGTGAAATTATGAAGCAATCAAATGGGCAAGGCTTTTAGCAGACTGCAGTACATTGCCCTTTTTTGCTACCCCTAGGCCTGTTAGCATAAAAGAGGCTATAAAGATAAAGTGCACAGTATCATTCAAGTCTCCCAGTTCAACAGACATGGACGGCTGGCACTTGATGATGAGTGTTCTCAGGGTCACTGAGTAAGCCCCACTTCTGTCCTCGCCAGGACAATGTTTGGGGGGGCTTGTGCAAGTTAGAAAGAGGAGAGAGAAACACCTTGCTCACGTCACTTCCCTCCTTCTCAGCCATCGGGGGAGGGAGAGGTAGGCAGGAGAAGCCTCACCCTGGTACCCAGGAGAGGGGGATGGAGGGTTTGGGTCTCAGTCTGCTGCCTTCTCCAGGAAGGAGAATGGCGTGGCTTCTCTCCCACAGGAAGGGAAAGAAAAGTGTGCTCGTTCTCATGGTGCAGGGGTTGGGGCTGGGGGTGCTGCGCATTAAGGGGAAAGAGATGAGGCTCCAACAGGAGCCCTGAGAGGTTATGGGTCCAAACCTCTCACTTTAGATGTGAGGTGCAGAGGTGGTAGGGGACTTGCCTGAGGCTGCTCAGCCTTTCCTTTTCCGTCCTGTGCTGTACTGTTTCCTCCACAAGCATTTTGGGCGGGGCTGGAAGGATGGTGTCTGTGTATTTTCTTCAACAGGATGTAGCTCAGAAGCCCAGGATGTAAAAGAGAAAGCTACAAAGCTTCTCAGGTTGAAGGAGGAAGTAGGGATGGAGTCAAGGGTCCTGGAATCCTGCCCGCCCGGCCTCTTTGCCTCTCTGGTCTTGGAAGACTGGCTTTAGAAACCCCAGGGCTCTGGGGAAAACCTCGGCACAGGAATATTTGATGTTTTCTTCTTTTTCTGCCAATCCACTAAAAGTTATTTATTTGATTTTCCCGTGACTCTTCTCATCTTACCCAGTTCAACCACTTTTCCTATTATTACTGCTGCTTTTGCAGGGGCTGGTGCCACAGTCATGGCTGTGCAGCCTTTGTGGACCTTGCTCTTGTTACCCTGACCTGACAGGCACAGAAACGGAGACTCTGTGAGGTTAAGTGACAGCTGGGATGTGGCAGAGCTGCGATCTGACACCAGATCTGTCTGATCCAGAACCCATGCTTTGCTCTTAATCATGCTGCTCTACGTCCAGAATGGAGGGCTGGTCTGTCGTTTGGAAAGTTGTCTGCCCTGTATCTTTGGATGTTTCCCCCAAAGGAGGGGAGATGAAGATATTAGTCAAGATGAGGTCTAAGGCCCTTTCTGCTTTAATGTTCAGTGGAGTTTATAGTTTAAGCCAATAGTTCGCTTAAAAAGAAGGGAGATGGTCCTCCCCCAGATATTTACACATTGAGATTCTGGAGGTGATGGCCCATGACCAGGAGTTTTTGCTTGATTGTTCCTTTTACAGATCACTTATAATACCAAACCACATAGAGGAGCTTTTGTTCATTCCTAATCTGTTTGTATCTCTCTGTCTCCCTCATGCCCTACCACTTTATACATTTGGTCTGTGGCTGTTAGGGGTCTGTTTTATAGACCTCTCTATATTAGAAATAACAGTCAAATACTTCTATGTGGCGCCAAGTCTTGCTCACGTAGGAGGCCCACCAGTTTGCAGTGGCATGTAGCGTGGTTAACAATGGAGCCAACCCACCTGCGCATCTGCACGAGAGGCTGGGTGACTCCTGACACCACACATTCCTGGGACAGAGTGAAAAATGCCATCCATCAGGCAGATGTTTGATCCACAGATCAGCAAACTACAGGATGGTAGTAACATCTGTTTTTTTGTTTTTTTTTTTCTGTAAAGTCTCCTCCCCCTATTCCATTGTCTCCATTTCAGAAAGCCGCATCTAGAATCCGCTTTGGAATTTGACAGGCCTGTGGACATGTCAGAGACGATAGTGCTTAGGGCCCAGTACCCTCCCCCACCCATCATGGAGGGAGGAGAGGAATGCTGATCACTGTTGAACTTAGCTGTTGGCTCCCCAGAAACAGGGATTTGTTTCTAAAGCTGTGATTTCTCCTGCAGAAGAAAACAGAACCAAACCCAACTGCTATTTTTAGAGACTTAATTTTTTTTTTTTTTTTTAAATGAAAGGGCTATGAAAGTAAACCTACCCAGCCAGGAAGACTCTCCGTGAGCTTTCCAAATCGGTCCACTAAAGTAGGAATTTGAAAGCCCCACCACAAATTGCTTTTCACTTCAACCAGGATGCTTATTATGATCCCCTGGCTCCATTCGGCTCTCCTCTTACTTACACATGAATTCAGTTACCCTGTATTTTAATTACATGGGTAGAACAAATTTTATGTTCTCTTCTCTGGCTAGTCATAAACTTCACAGAGATCACCAAAAACCATATTGTTCTTAAAATAGCCTTTGCCTCCTATCCTTGTACCAAATGACACTCTCTCGACCCAGCCCTGACTGGGATAAGTGCATTAGGACCCCGGCAGGCACGCTCTTCCAAACCACAGCGTAGGTTGAGTTAGGCTTTTCCCTGGTCATGGAGCTTTATGCCTAAAACACACCATCAGAGATGCATGGTCAGCAACAGGCCTGAGCTGGATTTCAGCGGCATCCTTTGAACGCAGAGGTACCTGTATTTAAGTCAAAACCATGGATGTTTGGGTGGCATTTATTTTGCTTATTAGCTGTAGTGGAAGAAACACGAGGATTTCACATGCTTTTGTCCCCCAGGTATCTTTTCCTCTGTCCTATGTTATCATTTTGTGGTTGCAAATCCACAGGCTGTGTCTTTCATAATTACATGAGAACTGTGATTTCAGCTAACTTGAAAGTCCCGCCACAGTATTCAGTCTCATGCAGAACTTCACATTGAGAAACTGTGTAAAGGGAACACTTTATGATTTTCAGTGAGGTTGTACTGTTACAATGACCTCTTTTGCTCGAAATTATTTGACTGCAATGGGAAGCAATATAATAAAAATATAAATCAGTCATGTGATAACTGCTCCAGTCTTCCTTCTGCCCTCCTGAAAATACAGAAGAAGAACATCATCCCTCTAGCAGATTGTTGATAAATCAGACACTAGCAATAATATTTCGGGTGACATGGCCATAAAGTATGCGTCCTGAGTGCTTTCCTTTCTGAAATTTCACTAATTGTAACATAATTCACCAACACAATGTTTTTCTAAAATTCACATAAACAGACCAGCTCCAAAAGCTGTTTTAATAAAGAAGTAATATTACATCCCTGTATTTTTTTAGAAAGCAAGTATTATTGACCCAGCTGAGTATCGTTGGTGGGTAAGGGGCTGGAGTTCTGGACTCTAGCATTCTGAAGTGTTTCTCTAATTCAGTCTGGCTCTCTGGGGGATGAACATATGATGTATATCTCAGACAGCCCAGGAGTCATAATGAAATAATTTTAAACTGGTGGTGAATCTTGGAACTTATCCTTATGTCACTATACAGTTGGACAAAAGGGATAAACCCAATGGGTCCTTTTTATCTTTGGTGTTCTGAGGCCAGATCACCACATATGACTGATTTGCAGACCTCCTCCCCTTCACCCGCAGATCCATGACTTTGACAACTTGTTTAATTTTTGTGTCTAAGTTTGTGAATATTTTCAAATTCCTGGGTCTTCGATGGTAATTCTCACTGATGAAACTTCTTTGGGACAAAGGAATTCAGAATGAAAACAGATGTTTAAAAATTCATGTGTTTGACAATAATTTTCCCCTAAAATAACAATAAAGCTCATAGCTCAATACCAGAGAAGCTCCTATCAGCGATTCTGATGAAAAACACTTGGGTATTTCCCGTACGGTGTATCATGGCAGCAGAACTGCTGATGACACCTGAAGATGAGTTGAGTTATGGCCCTTAGTTAAGTAACTGGTTCTCCAGTTTTCTTTTTCTCTGAGATTTGTTGAAAAGTCTCAGTTAAATGAGCATGAAGGTTTCCAGGTATGCATGGGAGGTATGTGGTAATTGCCCACTGTTCAGAGAGTTGCAGACTGGAGACCATGTGTGCAGTAAAGTACAATCTCCTGCAGTATCCTTGGCTGGAAATTCTAGGGCCAGGCCTCGAGTTGTTCCAGAGTCTTTTCCTCTTGTGGTTGCTTGGTTTCTAATTTTGGTTTCTAATTGTACCAGCCATATTACCACAAGACCACAGCTGTAAGGTGGCACTTGGACAAAAAGAAATAAATCTGTCAGATATTTCCCCTTCCCATTAGATAGATTAAATGATGACACTATATATTAACCATAGATTTTGAACTTGCAAAAGAATTACATGTCATGTATCTTATTTTCAATAAGTATCTTATCTTCAATGCCCTCCTTACCAAGCTGAATAACTTCAAACACCCAAATTTCATGGATGAGGAAATAATTCAAAGAATCAAAATTACATACTCAAGTTAAAGCTGGTGGTTTTTTATTCATTACTTTTAAAATATTTTGCCAGAAAGAAGAGAGGTCAGGCTTGGCTCACAGGAAAAAGAATGGGGAGCTAGAGAGAACCATTCAGGGAATTTCTTAAGGTGTTGGTTTCCTCTCATATAGAAAGAAGACTAGATCAAATCTTTTAGCACTAAGATTCTGTGGTACTTTGGTTGGGGCTTTAGAAAACCACACTGAATTTGGCAAGAGGAGAAAAAAAAATGCAGGCAAGAGGGATAACTATGCCGAAGTAGGAAATCTTAATGGATGGAAGTAAGGAGAGACCTGGAAACAGAGCCCTGAGTTGAGCTTTTCAAAAAAAACATGAAACCCAGAAAACGTGGCATTGGTTCTTTTCCTCAGGAAATGGTAGGGGACGTTACAAAGGTATGTAAGGAACAAACTGAAGACATGAAGTAAAAATTGAGTTATAAACTTGACCAATGGAGATAAAGGAGGAATGTTTTTTGGATCCTAGGTTGAAGTATAGCTACAGCTTAGCTAGGGTGAAATTTTTCTTTGTTCAGTGTCTTCTCAGGATTCCCATTTGAAAACATGGATAGTACAAGATGACTTATGGCCCAGTTCAGATATAATCTGTGACTAGGAGGGCATTTCTTGGAGCCAGTCACTTGAATAATGATGAAATGTGTGATCCTTGAGAATAAATTGCTTAGGTTGTTCACAAAATTTATAAAAAGTTACGTGTGCATTATTTTTCATGGCACCCCTCCTAAGGTTGGGGTATATAAGAATATAGATGCCTTACATCCCTTCCCTCCCACATAGAGTCACACGCAGTGGCTCTGTGTATACTATGGAACCAAAAAGTCAAGAGAATAAAGTAAAACAGGGATGAATACTACTAACACAGTGATCAATAGGAAAGAAGCTCAACACTCCAGTTAAATTGTGACAAAATCCAAACACATGGTTGTCTTGACTCATGAGACAGAACTATCAAAAGCAACTTAGCCTTTTCCCCCTTGCTCTTTAAATGTCTGACCTAATATTTTGCTATAAGGTTGGAATGGGCTGGCATGTATAACACTGCAGAATCACCTCGTACAAATCATATCTCGAAAATTGTGCGTGAATGATGTTGGTCGTGTATGGTCTCTGTAGTCTGAGTTTTACCTATGTTAATTTCTTTACTATTCCCAGTAATTTGTTAGGTATCCTTTCCATTTTGTTGATGAAGAAACTGAGCCTCAGAGAGTTAATGTAACTTGCTCAAGGTTCCTCAGTCACTAGGCTTTGCATGGAAATGTGCATGACTCCAAAATAATTAGACTTTCCAAATTACTTATTGGAGCTCAGAAAATTCAGGAAAGACTGTGAACCTGAGATGAATCATTTTCAAAGTGCTGAAGACATTGCCAAGCAAAACATTAACTTGTCTCTGAAGCCACTTTTTAGGAAGTTGTTTATAGTTTGGACACCTAAGAAACGTTTTTCTTCTCCTAAAATCACTTCTTCAGTGGCCTTATGTCAAAAGAACCATGTAAATGGGTATGACCCTATTCTTTTGGACTCGTGCTCCAAAATGGTTTAAATCCATCAATTATTACATTTGTTTAGAGGAATAAACAATTAGAGTTTCTAACAGTTACTTTCTTAACCTGTGATCCAAGTCAGCAACCTCCTCACCACCACAAAACCTCTCAAAACTATTGTGAGGAATAGTTTTCAACCTTTGTGTGTATTCTTTTTGTTTTAAGTAAGGAACCAGATATTCAAAGTACAGTGCATGTAAATTGTACTTTACTGCTGAGGTTCTGTCCCCCAAAGCTGACCAAGAGGGGTCTGAGGAAATAATAGATTGAGAGGTACTGAAATGTGAATGGTCTTCAGAGACATTCTATTGTCTGTCAGGAGGCGATGCTTTTGCTGAGATAGCTCCTTCTGTTGCTGATCAACTCAGGGAGGAAGAAGAAACATAGACACTTTCTTTCCGACTTCATAGCCTGACTTAGAACCACAAGCGCTTTTAGCTGGAAGGAATTCTCCCTTCCAACTTCCTCATGTTAGGGATAAGGCCTGGAGAGGTATAGCAACTCTTCCCAGGCAGTAGAGTTAGTTGATGAAAGAGCTGGGACTAGAAGCCAGAACTAATGAAGGCTCTGCTCAGTGTGCATTTGGATTAGCACGGTGGTACGAATCCAGCGGAGCGGAGGCTGGGCAGGCAGTGTGAGTAGCGTTTGATTTGAAGGCCGATCTAAAACAGATGCAACTGAGCTAACAAGTTTATAACAAGTTTCAGTGCCACTAAATTAGAAGGGGTGAAGTCATTAACCTTGCAAATAGAAATTTATAAGCATTGACTAAACTTGACCTTCAGCCATTCGTGCCTTTCCACTTCCCTGTGTCCCAAGAACATGCTCACGCAAGCACGCACACAGGCACACACACAGAGCCACTTCAGACGTCTCCCTGTGAAAATAGGAGTTAGAGACATAGTGCCGGAAGACACAGTGTCGGTTGGTAAGATTTCTAATAAACACTGTGTTTTTTGAAATAAAAAATAATTTGGCGCAATCAGTCATTTTTGCAGAAAAAATAATCTTAAAGGATTCAGAAATAAGAGGCTTTGCCTACAAATTAGAACTCTGTCACAGGTTAATTGTCTCTTGGAGCTTGGAAATACAAACTCTTTATCTGCCCTGAAGGCACTGCTGCCTCCAGGATGCCCACGGGGCTCCTCTCTTCCTGGAATGTGGGAGGATGGACTCCTTACCCTCTAAAGTTCATCCTGGCCACCACAGGATTTGCCTTGGACAATGAAGTAAAAAAGGAAATGTCACTTCTGGGCAACTTAAGAGTCAGTATGTGAGTTTGTCTTCTTCCCTCTTCCTGCTGCATGGACCAATGGCTGCATCATTAGCCCAGGACCCATTGAATTGGTATGACTCAGAGCATCCGTCAGCCTAGGGTGTGAGAGAGAAGTAATGCTTTATGGTTTTAGGCCATTACAGATCTGGGGGTTGTTTGTCACCATAGTACAATTTAGGCAGTTTTGACTAGTGAAGCTGTATTGGTTGATAGGCTCACATTTTTTGTAATAATAACATGTTTTCTGTAAATATCCAGGGAGGCTGGCACGTATCTGTTGAAAAATGGGGAGAGGTCAAGAGTTGGTTCTCTCACTGTGCCCAAGAAAACTATGTAATCATAATATCTTCTTCCATTTGGATGATGCTTTAACTTTCAAAGCCCGTTCTCAGAAATAACTCTTCATCGTGCATCTGTGAGACACTTAGTTTGGGTGCTATCCCTATTTTTTTCAGATGGCAGAAGTTAGAGAGTTTAAATGACACACTTATGACTAGGCAGATGCAAGAGATCTGTGTTTTCCATTCACTGTAGTATTCTTTGCCTGGTCTTCAAGTGGGTTGAGGACATTTTTTCAATTCATTCTCTTTCTAGGGTGATGGAGATTTTAGAGGGACAAAGCCAAGAACAAATATATTGTGCCTTGGGGGAGATAAATGTATTTTATGTAACCCTGTCTGCTGGGTGTCCACCATAATGCTTAGTATGTGATAGGACTCAATAAATTAGGCTATGGTTAATTTCACCCTAATAGGAGCCATATCCTTTCTCTCCCCATTCCCGTGTTCTTCCCTGCCTCACCTAACTTCTGTCCTGCATCAAACATGCGTGAAATTCCTTGTAGAGTGGACAGAGGGTGGTATCCCACAATTAAAATGAATACCCCCTTGCTTTGATCTGAGTAGTTGTATTGCTCCCCAAATTCATATACTGAAATCTTAATGAGTGGTATGTGGTATTAGGAGGTGGGGTCTTCTGGGAGATGATTAATGAATGAGATTAACCCCCTTATAAAGGGGCCTGGGGTTACTTCCTTGCCCTTTTACCATGTGAGGACACAGTGACAAGTCTGTAACCCAGAAGAGGACCCTTACCCAACTGTGCTGGCATCTTGATCTTAGACTTCTCACCTCCAGACTGTGAGAAATAAATCTCTGTTGTTTATAAGCTACCCAGTCTGTGGTATTCTGTTGCAGCAGCCTGCATGGACCAAGACATCCTGATTAACACTAGTGTGTAAATGATAGCTGTGGTTGGCAGTCTTTAAGATGCGCCCCAGTGGTTCTTCCTGGTATTCACACCCTTGTGTAATCCTCTCCCCTTGAGTGTGAGCTGGATTTGTTGACTTGATTCTAAGAGGTAGAATATGACGGAAGGAATGGGATACCATTTTCAAGAATAGTTATCAAAGACCTTGGCTTCTGCTTTGGGCAGTTTCTGACTCTGCCCTCCCAGACCACTAGCTACTGTATCATAAGGGTACTCAGACAACCTACGGAGAGGCCCACATAGCAGGAAACTGAGGCCTGGCAGCAGCCACGTGAGTGAGCATGGAGGCAGATTCCTCAGCCTCAGTTGAGCCAGACATGATAGCAACCATGGCCAACAGCTTGACTGCATACTTAGCAGAGGCCCCAGGCCACAATTACTCAGCTAAGTTGTGCCCAGATGCTTGACCCACAGAAATGGTGAGATTCCAAGTGTTCATTGTTTTAAGCCACTAAGTTTGGGGGTGATTTGTTATGCAGCAATGATAAAACCAAAACCTCTTTTGAGGGCAAAAACCTCAGGCAGGGCAGAGCAAGCTCCAGAAAGAAAGTTGCCTATAAAGGGGGTAGAGGTACACACAGGAAAATGTCTAGCCCTCACTTTCATCAGTTATTTTTCACCCTGTTTTTTTAGGTTATACAAATGTAAAAGTGCTATTTGAATGCACAGAGAGTGAGAGCTGAACTAACCTGGTCTAGCTCTCGCACTTGACAAAATCAAAAACCAAGATCTGGAGAGGTCTTAACGTATTCCATTCCATGTCACAAAATAACCCAGTTGTAAGACTTCCTGGTTCAGTGCTTTATCAGTTGTGCCCTGTCCCTTTCGCAGACAGAGAAAGAAAGGAAAGACGTTTAGCTCTAACCATTGCTATTCTACAAAGTATTCTTAAAAGCCAACTGGGTTTCTCATTTTAATAAAAGCCCAAAACAGACTTTTGAAAATTTATTTTTTATTCATTTTTTTTAATTCAAGTATAGTTGGTTTGGAATGCTCTGTTAATTTCTGGTGTATAGAATAGTGATTCAGTTATACATGTACATATATTCCTTTTTTCATATTCTTTTTCATTATAGGCTATTGTAAGGTGTTGAATATAGTTCCCTGTGCTATACAGTAGGACCTTGTTGTTTATCTGTTTTACTTATAGTAGTTAGTATCTGCAAATCCCAAACTCCCAATTTATTCTTCTGCTTTCCCCTTTCCCTCCTGATAACCACAAGTTTGTTTTCTATGTCTGTAAGTCTCTTTCTGTTCTGTAAATAAGTACATTTGTGTCTTTTTTTTTCAATTCCACATATAAGTGATATCATGTGGTATTTTTCTTTGTGTTTCTGGCTTACTTCACTTAGTATGATGATCTCCAGTTCCATCCATGGTGCTGTAAATGACATTATTCTTTTTATGGCTGAATAATATTCCATTTTACACACACACACACACACACATACATATATATATCTATATATGTACATACACACATACATACACCCACCAGCTTTTTTATCCAGAACAGACTTTTAAAGGCCTTTTCAACAGTTGGTATAGAATACAGTTATTTATTCATCCAACACCTTTTAACTGAGCACCTACAATGTGCCAGATGCTGTGGCAGATGCTGAGGTTGTCCTAATGGTAAAAGCATTTGTCAGTGATAGCAAAAGCAGTGGCACCTGAATCTTGTCTCTTCTATCAGTGATGTTTTCTTCTGTCATCATCAATAAATACATTTGTTCCCATAGACATAAATTATTGAAAGACTCAGTTGTTCAATCTCAATATTAATCCAGAACTTTAACACTCCTTTAGTGAGTTGATTGCAGTTCAAGACTCAGTGTGGGCAAGGCAGGCTTTGGACAGTGGTTGCAGACAAGACAGTGTCCGCATTTCCAGGTTCTCCCTGAAGTGGGAGAATGCCCTGAGTTCCTGGCCCCCAGAGGATGGAGGCTAAAGAATTCTCTGCCTAACTGCTATGGCTTCACTTGAATTATTAAAAAAAATAAGGAACATGAGACAGTCTCTGACATATTTTGTGAGCCATGATGTGCTGGAGGCAAAATAGCTTGGCTTTCTGGAGCCCAGAATCCCTGAAACGCTGTTTGTTTGATGCTCTCTAGTTGAGTGACATTGGGCAAGACACTTACTGCTGAGCCTCCGATTATTCACGTGCAAAATAATGACAGTAATAAGAATTATACCACTTGCCTGTGGGAAGTGCTTTGTAAGCTGAGAAACAGTCCTCCCCAGTTCCCTTATTGCCTGATAAGATCCCTGAAAGTAGAGATGGTGATCCATTTTTTTTTTAACTTTCCGTAGTCTCTAGGGCCACACCTAACACCTAGTAGGTACGCACTAATTATTTGTTGAAAAGACACTACTTAATAATAGTGATAATCTCTGAGGACCTGCCATGTGCCTAACATTGTCCTAAACACTTGATTGACTTTTGATTCCTCACAGTGACTCCTGAAGGTACATACTGTTATCATGTTATACAGGTGAAGAAACTGAGGCACAGAGCAATTGAATAATTTGCACATAGTAAGTGACAGGGCTGGAATTTAAACCCACACAGACTGGCTAACTGCCAAGATTTACTGCCTCTGTGTAAGAATTGTGTATTGATTTATTGTTTCTCAGGAGAAATCTAGACAAAAAGAAAATAATTAGTTCTTATATTGAATTAATGGGCACTTCTTTTAAATGAATTTTTACCTAATATCAAACAAACAAAAGTAGCCCCCCCCCCCAAAGCAAACAAAAAAGCTTAAATCACATCAATCCAGATAAAATTGTATGAAATTCTCTTCAGTCTTCCATTCTGTTGGACGAGCCCTGGACAACTGGTCAGTTAGGATGCTGGGGTGAAGCTGAGGGCTCTTCATCTGGGAGAATGTCCGAAAGGCAAGAGGAAGCAAGTTGTGAGTTGTCAGCTGTGCTTGAAAATTGCTTATGCTTATGCCAACCAGTGGGTCTTGGTTAACTCTGCCTGTCTTCTGTTACAGTGAGCATCTAATGACAGGAAATAAATAAATGGAAAGACTAGAAAATACCTACAAAAGAGGCAAATGGCAGAACATTTAAGAAGAATCCAGAAGGAAGGGAAAAGGGAGGTGAAGGGCAAACTGGCGTTTCTTGAAAGCAGCTTCTGCTAGATAGACATAATCTTATTAAAGCTTCATCCCAGCCACTTAGGTAATGCTGAGCACATCTTGTGGATAAGGAAGCTGAGGCTTAAAAGGGTTAAGTAAGGCCACCAAGAGCACCTTTAGTTGAGATTCAAAACCAGGCTTCACTGTCTCCTCCAAAGCCTGTGAACTTTCCATTCTTCAACTGGTCTCTTCTGCCTCTGCTGGTAGTGCCTGATTGTTTGTACCGAACTGCGGAGTTCGTTGCAAGGAGCTACTGGGGGGCCAGAAGACGACTACAAAATGGCCAAGAAAACATTGCTATTATGTTGGGGGAGGAGAGAGGAACAGAGGGCTGAAAGCAAGAAGGAAAAGCCAGTGGAAATCACAGAAGACTAGGAGTCAGAGAAAAGCCTTTAAGTTTTTGACAAAGTGTAGAAAGAAGAAAACGGTACCCCTAAGGTGTGAATTTTCCGGAGGATAAGTTTCTGAGTCTAATAATCCTATAAAAAGCAGAAGAAAACTCCAGGAAACCCTGCATACTCTTTTCTCCAAAGATGGTTGCTTGCTCTCCCCTTTTGTTATTCCCACCCAACTCTCTTCTGCTCAGAGTCATTGCTCTGGGGCTTTCCCTGAATCATGAATTAGTCTTTGACTTTTTGCCCTGTTCTTTAAGAAGTGGTCTTATCAAGATCAAATTGTCCAAGATGTTTAGGTCAGTGGTCACTGAATGCTGATCCACCAATGGGACATGGGCTGCGATGAGGTTGTCAGTGCTCTGTGGTGGAGTGAGAAAGGCTGGGATGATCCAGTGAGCTTTTCATAACTAAACACATTCAATACGGGCTGTCTTTTATTCTGAGATTATGTTCTTCCTTGTTTGATGTTTCCATGATGCTTCTTTAATGAAATGAGAGTGGGAGCAGATGATTCCGTTCTATTCTTTTATAAAATCTAAATGGGTTTGAAATCCTTTTCCAGTCAATTTGGGGCACCAATTTGAGAGACATGGAAAGCGTCCATTGGAAAGGGTCTGTTGTTGGAAACTGATTAAGACTTAGGAAAATATCTCGGTGGGAGGGCTATTGATATATTTGATGGAAGAGTTCATAGGTTGTTTTAAAGGTTAAATTGACAGATACATAGAGATCTATATTCAATATCTTATAATAACCTATAATGGAAATAATCTGGAAAAAATGTATAACTGAATCACTCGCTGTACACCTGAAACTAACACAGTATTGTAAATCAACTGTGCTTCAATAAAAAATAAAATAAAAAACATATAAAAACTGAATTAGATTATACTAGATGATATATGTAAGTGTCCTACTATAGCATCTGGCACGATATTGATATTTAAGCAAACACTTAAGTTTTCTTTTTCTCCCTTAACCTTCTCTTCTTTGGAACAGTTCTGTGCATCATATAACTTTCAACCTTCTTGGCTCTGGCCTACTAAATGCCAGTTTAAACCCCTAGTTTTAGTTTTGATGACAAAAAGACTGTCACACTTTGATCACCTTTCCCAGTGGGGTGGTATCATCTCAGAATGTGAATTACCAAAGGATCAACTGGGATTCCCTAGAGCATCTTATGATGACCTATCACTAGTCCCTACTCCCACCAGAGATACACAAACACAGGGAGAGGCAAATCATATCACCTAGTTTGGGGCATCAAACGTTCACGACAGTGCTATACCTTAACCAGGTAATACCCATGATTTCAAATTACAATGACCATGTGATTTGGGCAGTATTATTTTTCTTGTAATATGTTTAGAAATGAATCTAAGCTTTGTCATCTTTTAATGTTATACTAGTTAATAGTCTTTCTTTTAGGACTTGGCTTCTGCTTTGAGTCATACCTTGATAGAATCAACCATTTCCTCTCTTCTGCTCTCCAGAGCCATATGTGTACTGGAATGTACCGAAGTATGTGAAACACCTGGTATGGGGTCTGGCACATGGTAGTTTCTTTTTACATGCTGTTGGATAACTAGATGATAACTGCTCAGTATCAGATAATATTCTGCTGGGGAGTGTCCAGAGGATGCCCATATGAATGCAAGAGAAGAGTTCAGATTCATTGATATAGCATTCGTCCATGAATCCCCACAACCATGTCAACCATGTCCAATACCAAGAAGGTAGATTTACCTCCTTTCCACACAGTTGTCTGGTTGAATGTTGCATTTTTTCTTGTTTGATCTTATTTTACCTTTATATGCTCAAACTGATTCTATTTTGAACCAGTTTTGCCTAGGATTTCATTGGACATACTGCAGCACATATTAATTTCCTTTCCCTTGAACCTTGTAAGAACCAATCCTTTCCATTCCTGAGCCTAAATCCTTTTCACGTGTTTTCTCTTCTGGGTTGGGGACAAGAGTGAGCGTGGAGGAGTAATTTCTGACGACCTGCAGCTTTCTTCTCCCTCTATCCCAAAGTCCACATACTACACACTCACGAAGTAGTTTCACAGGTCTTAGACCATGTAGGAGCACACGGAATGGACATGGAAGAGCACAGAGTTTGCACTGTCCAGTGCATGGTAGCTCAGCAATCTCGGTCAGTAGGAAAGGGATCTATATTTATTATGCTAAGCCCTGTGCGAGGCTCTGTGCTGGGTACTTTTAAGCACATTATCTCATTCTGTCTTCAAAAAGCTCCAGGGTATTAGTATGAGAAACTAGAGGAGACAAAAGCCAAAGACCAGCCTTTCTTGAAAACAACATGAGTAGACCTTATTGTCAGTGCTTTTATATACCTTCAGTACTCTCAGAAGTAATTACATGATTCTCATTTTACAGATGTGGAAATGGAAACTTAGAGGGGTTAAATCTCTCAGGCAAGATCCCCCGGAGAGAAATGGACAAGGACAGGTTTTGAACCTCATTTGCTGGCTTGAGCCCCATTTGCTGGCTTGTGCATTTACTGTGTGTTTTGCATGCATATGTCTTGCTCATTTTTAAGGAAATACATTTTCACATGCTGCTGTTTGCTGTGTCCTTATATTTGTCAGTGTGCGTTTTACATTCCTGTAGACAACATTTACTGGCCTGCTTGGCCAATAAGGGTTTTTGTGCTTTGTCATGTGTCTGAAACCAATTTACTGAAGTCTCTATTTTCTGATATAAACCTATAAGTGATTTTTTACCCAGTTCTCCAACTATGTTGTGTTGAAAATCTCCTTTCCCCATGGGTGGCAGTTCCCTTAACGCCATCTTGGACAGATCCTGTCAATTTCAGCCACTTTTGTCATTAGAAAAATATCATTCCAACAGTTACTCATTTTTAAACTTTTAAAGTTCAGTCTCAAACCTGCTTTTCCTCTCCTCTTCCCCCAGGATAGATGGACCTGTTTATGGCTGAGTGGGTGCAGTTGTAGTGAAGACAGAGGGATACCAGAGTTGCTCCTTATGCAGAACCCCCAGCCCCTACCAAGGTGATCATATATTTCAGTTTTCCAGGGATAGTTCTGTTGTTCTGGTGTAGTTATTAATAGCAACTCCATTCCATCTCAAATTTTGCCTTGGCTTGCATAACTCATTATAAGACCACCCTGCCTCTTTGTCTTCTCTGTCCTTCCCATCTGTTGTCAGAGTGTGGAGGTGGGATGGGGAGGCAGACAGCTCCCTTTTGAGGTTGGCTGATGAAGGCATCCATCCATGGACTGTCTGCGGTATAGATATCCAAATGTTCCTGCTCTGGTGGATTGAGTTTGTGGCTCTTCAGAGGACCTACAAAAGCTTCCCATTATGGGTTCCATGATTTGGAAGCTCTGATTTCAGCTTATCTTTCTCCACATCATGTCATATTTTGTCCCCAGCAGTCACTCTATAACAGCTTCCTGCAAAGAGTCCCTATCCCATTAGGAAGAAGCACTATACAACATTTTGCAGTAAAGCACGGGGGAATCAACCTATGTTCACCAAGGCTACCCTCCCAGAGAAGTCCAGCCCTTCTCAGCCCTCAGTCTTCCTTTCCCAGGAACTGGAGTGGAAGGAGAGAGGTGTTGTCCACAGGGCTGACTGCTCTGGTGCTTCTTGGTAAGTCCTAGGGAAGGGGCTGGCCCTTTATTCCTTGGAACTAGAACGTGAGGAATTTTACTGTCAAGTGCTCTGATTGCACCTTAGCTGAAACCTTAGAGCAACAGGTACAGTCCTACTTGACAGTGTGCTTCATGTTAATAACAACTACCAGCTTCTGCGCATGTGGCGGCACCAGCCATATTGTCACAGTTACGTTCAACAGGGCCTGGTACGCTGTTAGTTCCAATTTTGTTCTTGGCTCACCTTGTAAAATGTTGTTTCCTCCATTTAAAGATTTTAGTTACAGTTTAAAAATGGGTGGGCTCCTTCCTTCCTAATTATCTTGTCAACAAAAGGACGTTTTCCTTTTCTTGACAAGAAAACACTTCAATTAACAATACAGCGTAAGAAAATAGAAAAAAGATCTAAGAACTTCTTCTTCTTAAATACCATCAGTCAACATGGCTAGCTTTCTTTTCCCTACGATTTCTCTGAAACGAGATTAAAAATTCATCCAAGGGCTGGAGCTGAGTCTTACCTGTCTTGGCCTTTCTGGTATAGCTAACACAATGTCTGACACCTTATAGTTGTTCAAAAATAATTAGTTCCCTGGTTACATTTTATTTGTACCATCCACCAGGGCCTAGTGCAATATTGTATATATATTAAGTGCTGAGCGTTTTTTATTATTGTGGAAATACTGTATACTCCCTTTGCCTCATTTTTCAGGTTGCTTTAAGAAAGAAAGTTTATTTAGAGAATCTGCCCTTTGGTTTGAACCCCATTTCTCAGAAGTTTGCTTTCTTTGCACCAATGCCAGAACAGTATCATGGGAAGAATGCTGAATTGGGCTCAGAAAATGATCTTCACACCTCAGTCCCTTTTAGAGACCCCTTGGATTCCAGTGTTTCTGTCCAAGCAGCCATCGGAAGATTGATTTTTATTAACTTTTCTGCGCATGTTCCTTCCTTTGTCAGGGCCAGTCTCCACACCCCCCTCCCCCTGCCGCCCCTCCCCTCCCTCCAGCCCCGCAGCGTTCCCAGGTGGGGGAAGGCCTGGTCAGGAGTCAGGCTCCGGGCTTCAGCTTGACTCATAAATGTGGAAATAACAAAATGTGTTCCCTGAAGCTTTGCAGTGTTGTCAGGAAATGGGCTGCCTGCATGCTGCACTTCCACGGATCTGGAAATTCTGCCGAGCTTGGGTTGGCTCCAGAAAAAAAAAAAGGTTTAAAAGTGTTCAGGGAAGAGAGGAATTAAAGCGGGCCATTAGCTGGAGACACTGGCGCTCCTGCTGAGTCTGTGTCTTGGCCGGCTCCTTGGCAGGGAGTGATGCTGGGGTGTGTGTTGTGGACTGTGGCAGCGACGTTTGCTTTTCTAAGGATCCGGGCTTTGCAAAAACTTTCCTTCCCACGTTTTTCATATCTCAGAAATCTGCGTGGCATCTTTGGGAAGGACTGGAGGATGGTTATTGTTTCCGGTTGGAAGAAAACGAGGCACAGAGAGGAATAAACGCAGAACACCTCAAGGATGAGTATTAGATCTGAACCATCTAAGCATCAGCCTGGCCTAGGCTGTCATTAGAAATATACGTGGAATAAATGTAAGAGGAATAGTGATTTCTAGGATGACTCCTGTGCAAAAGGCTCAGCCTGAGTGCAGTATTAGGTCTCTGGGTACCCTGAGCTGTGCAGGTGGTCTCAGAGGGTGTGAATGATGGGACTCAGCGCCAGTTTTGTTCTTTGTTTTTTTCATTGTGTTGCTGACACAACACCTTCCTCATTCAAAACTAAGGAAAGAATTTTCTGGTATTTGGAAGAATTGAAGTTTGAGTTTTCAGATCATACTTTGGAGCCATCACCCTAGGGAGATGGAGTTTTGGTTGGAGGAACATAAAGTTCAAAGGTTTTTTCCCTTCTTGGTGGCTGTCTTTGCTCCTGGGCCACCGGAACTGTGAGATCTGGAAGGGGGTGTGTGAAGGCAGTGGCGGGGAGGCCTGGTGACCCCTAGCCCCTTGCCCTAATTTAGGCCCTAAGATAACGAGGTTAAAAGGCTAACTAGTCACCTGGCAGGATCACAGCTGATTTTGCTAGTTGGTAAAGTTTGTGTCAGCTGCTTCTCGGCTACCTCCCCAGGAGACTAGAAAGGAATTTGATCACCAATCAAGTAAAGAGAGAAGTGATCAAGGCTTTAGGCTTATGTTAAATGTCTTTCACTATTTTTTCCCATGATGCAGTTTGGGAAGGAGCTTCCACTGTGAGTCTCTTGACCTACAAGGCTTGTATTCAAATCCTGCCTTTGCCACTCACAAGCTATGTGACCTTTGGCAAGTTTGTTACCTCTCTGAGTCTCAAGTCACAGGTCTGTTAGGAGGCTTTAATGTATTAATGCATGTAAAGTTCTTAAGATAGTACCTATGTGCTCGCTGAGATGGTTGTCATTTTGCTGAAGCATCATCGATCAGAAAATTTGACACGGGGGCCAACATAGTTTTCAATACTGTTACTTTTTGATAGAGCCCTGTCTGGAGGCTGGAAAATGAACTAGTTGCCCTCAAAGTTTTCTTACAAGTAATAGGCTCCTGTGAAAATTCTGGTCTGTCTTTGTTATCTCCACCACTGGTTACTGAACTGTTCTTGGCTCTAATTCCCCAAATTCTTTGTAGAGTATACTATACTAGTCCTCCATATAATTTTAGGGCAATTTGAGTACGTTGATTAATGTTTGTGAAATCTTAAAATGAAAGGCTCTAAGTGTCTTTTCAAGTGCACACCTCCATGTACCTCTTCTGCTTTGAGCATCAGTTAGGAAATTGAAGCTGGGATTAGACTGTAAAATGTTAGAAAATGGTTTGAAGTCTTTTGGAGTAAATTCTTGCCCTGTAAGCACTTTGTTACTTGTCTCTAAATTATTAAAAAAAAAAAAAAAAGGTGGGAGGGAACTGGCTCAGATCACCTAGGCAAAGCAATTTTCCATGAGCGCTGCTGTCCCAATGCACAACAGGAAACTTATTGAAAAGCTAGCGGGTTGGAGAAAAACAGTAGCTCTCTCAACAAAGAGTGTCAAGAGAAGATGCGGAAAGAACGAAGAGGGTACAGAATTACTCAGTACTGAACACCACTCTCTGTAAGGAAAACTTGGTGTGAAGTCATGGCTGGGAGTGTCTGTCTCTCTAGAGGGGGAGTTCACGTATAGGCACACACCCACATGCAGGCACACACACGTGCACACGTACATCTGGCACTTGAATTGCAGATAACCTAACCCGGCACTAACCTTGGCGTGGTGACAGAGGTAATATTTTTATGAGGATGAACTGTTGTTGAACAGTTCCTCCAGTGCATTAGTCATGCTTTACTTTAACTTGAGACAGGCAGGTTTTCTTTCTTTTTAACTCATTTTAATGCACACTGCATTCTGATTTGATCTAGGAGAGGAGAGTATTATCATTTCTGAATGCCAGAGTTATTCATGCACTCATGTAATATAAAAGCAATCAAGTATCATCTATATCAAAGAACTATATTCAGTGAAATAGGTGGACCTATCTATCACGAGTTCCATTGAATTGGGGAATCACAGAATTACCTATAGAATCAAGAATTATAAAACAGTGGTGAAGTTGGCATATTGCTTTGGACAGGTAATAACTTAGCATTCTGCCAAATCCGTGTTTTACTGAATAAAATAGGAACTAAAGCATATATAATATTTCTGTTTTATTGTACTTTTATTAGAATTTCTTTTGAAGACCTGTAAGTCATTTTGTATTTGTCCATGAGATTTGAATAAACAATGAAATAATGAATGACTTTTTTGAGGGCCTATTGTGTCAAGCATTATATTTAGTGTGATTTAGCTACAATTTGAATCAGAAACTCTGGAGATAGACCCCAGTAATGTGTAGTTTAAAACGCCCTCCGAATCCTGATGCATGCTCATGTTTGAGAATTAGTGAGTTAGTTAGGGTGACTGACTACTGAATAGTAGGTAACTAGCTACTCAGAGTAAGGTTAGTCTGCTATAGCAAAGAGATTTAATGGGTACCTCATCTTACTTGTCTTGGCAAAACTAATGAGAAAGGATCTTCACACCCATTTTATAGCTGGGAATACTGAGACTTCAAGAGATTAAACTCACACAGCTGGATTTCATTTCAAGCTAAGATATTGTCAGTGCTCTTTTTTTCACTAGTCTATGGGACCACCAGTTGTAGCCCTTCCTCACAGAAAAGTTTAGTTCAGAATGCTTCACAAAGTTTTAGACCCGTAGGTAAGCAAGACTGAGAACTAGGTAGACTATTTGCCTTTAGTCTAGAGACTGTTTCTTTCGTTAACTTACCATAGGAACCGAGTAAATGACTTAGGCTCTTACTTCTCTTGTTTGAAACAGGATAATAATGGTGCATTTCATCATGCGTCTGATGAGAACAAAGGAGATGGTTTCCAGGGGACTTGGAGCTCCTCAGATTGTGCTGTCATTTAGTTGTCCTTTTCTAAGTACATAACAACCTAAAAAGTTATATAAAAATAAAATTTCCTCAGTGAGGCATACTTTAAATATACCACAGAAATTTCAATATAAAATATTACAACCCCTGATTGGAGTAAAAATAACATTTTTGTGATGCAAACCATATCCTCCAATACAGTGTGTTTTGCCAGAGAGCAATGGGAGAACTCCCTGGAAAGCATGCATCATAGAACAGTTGCTTCAATGGGAAACAAGAGGAGTGGGGATTATACATTTCAGAGGCACAATAGCAAAATTATTATTTTGAATCGGGGAGTTTCAAGAGTAAAGGTGTTTTACAGCTGTAAGTATATAGCTATGACACCTTAGCATCCCTGATGGTATCCAACATTTGATTACATTGAGTTTTTCCTAAAAATAATTGCCTTCACTTCCCAAACATAGCCAGTGCTCTTGTAAATACAGAGCTTCTCTTACCTATTTTCAGTCAATGTTTTTACCTTTTGTTACACACAAAAAAGCCCGATACTTTTCAAATTATACACTAAGTTATATGTACAGTGTTTTCTTTTTCTACTTCAATGTTAGTTTCCAAAAGAGAATCATTTTAAGCAATTTTTTTAATCAATTGGGTTAAAATCATTTAGGTAGATGAAAACTTGTATTGCAAAAAAAAAAATGCCTAAATATGTTTATGGTTAGAACCTGTGTCATTGTTAAGTGCCTCACACCTGTGTTTTAAGGCTTATAGTTATGTATAAGGATATCTTTTGAATTTCTAGAAGTGTAGAAAGTAAAAACAGGGACTCAGATTTCCTGAGGTTCTGCCTGTCGCAGCGTAGCTTTTAGTGCATTCAAAGAGAAAGTGTTTTATAGAAGGCACATGAGAGGGAAATACTGAGGGGACAGAATTTGCAAACTCAAATGCCTGTAGAGGCTAGGATGCTAAGTGTGCCATGTGGGCTGGATGAAATATAATGGAGTGTGGTAGGGACTGTGGCAAAGCCAAGAGAGCCCACAGGGGACTTTGCATCTCAGCTCCAGCGGATTATTGCCATGTGGAATTCCAACCAAGTGTTGAAATATATATGTATCTTCACACATGTATATATGATATATGTATATATCTTAAGAGAGCTAGAAATGTGAATTTCTGTATGGCATCTTGTAATTTTCAAACATTAATTCCAAGACTTCTATAACAATGTGGTTGGTTGCATACAGGCCAAATGAGGCTCATTTGTGGGTTAGGTTTGGCTCACATGCTGCCAATTTGCACCTTCTGATAAACAGAGGTCGGATGTGTGTGTGTCTGTGTGTAGGCAAGTTAGGGTAGTGCTAGTGATGGGTTTATCTTTCATGAATCCATTAAATATGTTTGTGTATCGCTTTAGGTAACTGGAAGTAAATATGACATGACCTTGAGCTTCACCTTTATTTTAGGAAAAGTGGGCACATCTAAATTCCAACTCAATACTCTCGTGATAGCTTCTCACGGAGTCATGGAGGAAAGGAATTAGGCCATTCTTTGTTATTCTGGCTGATTAATTAGGGTCATATCAGTTGCCAGCATATAACCACAAAGGAACCCCCAAAAGCTTAACTGAAATTTAATTCATTTAAATTGGTTTCAAGTTATGTTGGTAACAACTGTAGGTGCAACCACAACTTTGTATTTATAATTGAATGGTCCAGTAGACATCCTTAAGGCATGACTTCACCATCAGAAGTGAAAATAGGGCCAAAATACCCTTTTAATTTTCATTCCACTGGGGAGACCTGCATGATTCAGTTGTGGCAGTGTTCTGCTAGTTGTGGTTGGTGCGGTTCCTTTTGCTCATAAAAATATAAACCATTTCACATCATCTCAGTTGTCTCATAAATGTAAGTCAAAGAGGGGGAAAGCTATAAAACAAAACAAACACAAATAACCACTAGATAGGCTAAGAAATAATGGACTGGATTATTCCTTAATGTACTTAAGTATAGTACTTTGCATAAAAGATATACCTTTCCTTAGTCAATAGATGGATTCCTGTAAAGTTACTTGTAAATCAATTGTGCAAAATAAAATCATATTTTAAATGCATTAGATAAGTTTGTTGCTTAAAGGAAAGCTATTGTGAATCTTTTTGGAAAGCAAAACAAAAATTCTTTTTTAAAAAAATAAAATCTTCATTCTAATGTATCTTGGTTCCAAGTTCATGGAGCCATTGAGTGTATTGTTTCAACTGCAGTCCTCATCTTGTTTTCTTCTCTAGCACATTATACCTGAAGACCTCAAAAGCCTTTGCAAGTGGAGTGTTGCTTTTAGATTCAATTTAGATTTACATATCTATGAAGACTCGAATCAAATATAGAAATGCTTAATAGGTTTGCGGTCAAGTGAATTTATAGGCAGAGAGGCCATATCAGAGTCAAGGTCCTTTGGGGTTGCACACATGAGACAGGGTTCACTGGGTTCTAATAAGATGGTCTTTAATCCTGTTGTACAGTTTGTAGAAGTTAAAAGGTTAGACCAAGAGGTCATGTTTACCTCTATACTTGGGCTTCTGGTACCTCACAGTAAATTCCATATCACAACAAACAGATGTAATATATAAACTAGATAAATAACAGGGTCCTACTGTATGGCAAAGGGAACTATATTCATTATAGCCTATAATGAAAAAGAGTACATATATATATAGCTGAATCACTATGCTGTACACCAGAAACTAACACAACATTGTAAATCAACTATACTTCAATAAAATAAATAAAAAAGACCCAAATAGATGTGAACAGACCATTGCTCAATCCCTACAAAAATTCACAGACAAAGCATACATAGATGCAGAAGATAGGAGTGGGGGATGTGGATAAGGAGAGGGTTTGCATTGCTGCAGCAAGAATTTTGAACATTAGACGTGATCATGTGGAAAATGGCTTACAACCTCCACCACCTTTTCCATGCGCTCTGTGAAGTCTTTCAGCCTTGTGCTATCTTAGTGTTTTTATTCTTTCCTCTACTTGTTCCTTCTCTTTATCTCCTCTCCTTCAGAAGGAAAAAAAAAAACCTGTTCGTGCAGAGAAATTAAGCACTCTCCTTTGTTGCCTTACCACCACAATGTCCTTGGTTCTTACCTTCTAACCCAAGCAGTTCATCAAGGTATTTTCCAAAAGAAAGACAATTTCCTTTTTGGAAATTTTTCAAATAATAAAGGTTTCACCTCCATTTCAAAAGAAGCAACAGAATCCCATTTCAAATTAGCTTAAGTTGAATTAATAAAACCTTAGAAATGATGACTAGATCAGAGGGGAATCTCCCAAAGCCTAAGTGTAGGAAAACTGTTCCTGGAGGACCTGGGGGGGGAGACTGGAAGGCAGGTCAGCGGTCCTCTGGGCTTTCCTTTCTCTTTCTGAGGCCACGTGCCTCTTGTATCATATTCTCTGTTCACCCTTCCTCGTTTCTCTTAGTAAACCTGCTATTTCTGCTTCTTTATGCACCTGGCTGCCCCACAGCTCACCCCAAATTCCAGATCCCATCTCATTTTCCAGCATCCTCTGTTTCCTTCCAAATTCCCTGGGAAGAGAATCTGGTTGACAGCCTTGGATACCATGCCCATCAGCCCTGCGGTGGATGGGGGATAAGGGAGGGAGGGGTTATGGAGTAAAAAATAAAGGCTATGTGATCTTACCACTGAGAGTGGAGAAAGGACAACTTTTAGAGAAGACGGTGAACTGGGTTCATTCTCAGTATAGAAGTCCATTGCAGGTTAAGAGCCTAAAAGATTACCTTGCAGTTGATCTATAGACATTATTAAATATGGCATTACTACGAGATACCCAGTAAAGTCCAGAGCAGGAATGTGTGATGAGGGACCCTGAAAGTAAAAAAAGAAAAACGAGAGAAAAATGACCTTAATTCCAACCAATGGGCCATGCAAAGGTAGAGTCATTAAAAGAAACAAATTGAAAATAAGTCCAAAAGGCGATACAGTGAATTCACTGAATGTTCACTTTGAAAAACTGAGGGAATGAATTTTCTGTACAGAGTGTCCCAGGAGACAGAGGCTCAGGAGGGACTAATACAGAGTCAGAAGCAGGAAAAGTCGTGGGGGAGGGGCAGGGTGGAGGCAGAAGGCTTAAGGAAGCAGTGTGATGCCTTTTACCTTTTCCTACCATCTCTATGTACAGCCAGAAGAGGAATGAAGCATGGGTTAGAAATCAACATTTTTGATAGTATTTAACAATTTAACAAAATAGCCGTAAGTTATGATACCTCATCTCTTTAGAAATGGGAGTGACTGATTCTCCTTTGGGTAATGGAAGTTGGAACAGTCTAAGACAGCTTCATGAACTCTTACACCGACTCTGCCTTTCAGCCCCTCTCCTATTATGTGACATTAAATCCATCTTTTCACAAAAGACTCACATCTTGAACACCATATTTCAGAGACAAAAATTCACAGATCTCTCCTTGAGCTCTTCTGTTGTTAAATATATATATATATATAAAATATATATATATATATATATTTATTGAAATATAGTCAGTTACGATGTGTCAGTTTCTGTTGTATAGCACAATGTACCAGTCATGCATAGACATACATATCTTTGTTTTCATATTCTTTTTCGTTGAAGGTTATTCAAAGATATTGAACATAATTCTCTGTGTTACACAGAAAAAACTTTTTTTTAAATCTAAGAATGTTTTTTTTTAAGTAATATTCAAAAGTTTCTTCCAAACCCCATTCCATCTTTATGGCAAGTTGGTGAACATTAAGAAAATAACACAGTCCTCGTGTTACTCCATCAGCGTTTCCACCTGGCTTATTGGAGCTTGAATGTTCTCTGGGCTCAGGTCACATGAAGACATTATTATCACCTCATTGTTCAAAGCACCTGGCTATAGAACCCAAAGTGTGAACAATTGCTGAATGACAAATGCCCTAAGCACTGGCCTGCCTTGCCTAATTATACAGCTGTCATGGTGCAGTGGGCAATTTTTCTTTCCAATGTCTCCTCCCCTCTGCCTGGCTTCAAACCACATAGTAAAGAGAAGAATCCACAGAGTCTGCATTAGGGCTTTTAAAGCAACCACAATGCAATCAAAGTATCAGGCTGCAGGAGTCACAGAAACCATTTCTAGAATGTGGTTGACCCATATGTTGCACTTGGGTTGGCGTATGAGTCAGACAAAGGTGCTGCTCATCCTGGCCACATGTGAAAAGGCTGATGACTAAGGCTTCCTCGCTCTTTGGTTCTAGTGTCTCAGTTCCTAACTTTGTCCTCTAGCTCGCTCAGTTGGCAGAAAGGAGATTGTGACTGTATAAGGTCCATCACAGATCTGAAGTGATGATGGTCCAAGATGAAGTTCAAGCCCTGGGCTCACTAGGGTGTTGTCAGGATCAGTGAAGAGCTAGGCACTGTGGCAAGAATGCGAGGAAGTATAAATGAAGGGACGGAGAAGACTTTCTTTAGAGATACATTTAACCTATGTTGTGAAATGTAATCATTTGCTTTCATTGATAACCACTGTAAACATCTTGTGATGCTGAGAGCATAATCATAGTAAGAAAAGTTCTTACATCTGTGTGCAGCATCAAAAGATCATCATAGATAGGTTATGCTATGAAATTCAAATTGATCAGAATCTATGGACTTTGATCCAAAGTGACCAGAGATTAGTAAACAGAATTTACATGTTTTGTACCTTCTTCATTTCTGATATATAAATGAATCATTTCATGGCTGGCTGTTGCACTCATCTCACAGATTTGGTGGTAGAAGATAGGACTAATGATAATATTTGCCACCAGACATTGGTTTTAAAGTGCTGGACAGGCGACCCAGTTTTAAGATCCAGAATAGCATTAACCATGTATTCTATTTCCTTATATTTTGTTATTACCCATTACTGTACTCTGCATATAATAGAAGCTTCATAAACATTTGATAACTAGCACATGGTAGTACACTTTATTAAAGTCATGATGTCAGTAGACCTATATATATATATAAAATTTCCATTTACTCAACTCTTCAGTTAATGTATATTTACTAGGCTTCTACTTGTGCTAGGATTTTTGCTTAGGCCTGGGAGGTATTAAGTTGTAAGAAATTATAATATTGAGAATTGGGCTTGACAGAAATTATGTAATATGCTAATCTAAATATATATTGACCAAACTATGATTGCTTATTCTGATGTTACACTTATTTGGGAGTTTCCATTTTGTTCTTGTGTGAATGTACCCAAATTCAGTTATGGAGAGACCCCGAGAATGAAAGCCTAGTTTTCTTGTGGAAACAGCATGTTTTCCATCCCTTCTCCTTACTGCTTCTCTTTATATTATCTGATTTTATTCTGTGGTTTATTCTCATGATAGAGCAAAGCCTGTGAGTACCAGAGGGCCACAAATTTATGTCTTTTTTTTTTAAGTAATTTTTTGTAGTATATACTTAACTCTCTTAGAACCACTGTTTTTCATTAAATTTCTAAAGGATTTTTTGTAACTCCAATGTTTCTAGCTTCTCTGGAAGCCCAGTGAAGCCACAAGGGTAAACTCAGGCCAATGAGATGTAAGCAGAATTGGATGCTGCCTTAGAAGGTGTACTTTAAAGGGGATATTCACGTAGTTCCTTGCTTCTTCCTCCGTTCTCCTGCCTGGAACACAGATTTTGATGGGTGGAGTCCTAGCAGCCATTTTGGATCATGCGTGGAAGCATCACTTCCTAGGGATGATGGCAGAGCAATGGGATAAAAGGAGGTATCATATCAGCTCACATGCCCACTTCCTGACTTCTTCATGTGGGGGAGGAACCAACTTTTATCTTGTTTAAGTAACCTTGTTTTGGGTTTTCAGTAACACAACTGAATCTAATCCTAACCGATACTTACTGTCTCCTAATTTATGTGGACATTAATATTTAAATTATTTAACATTTGAATTAAAAAATATGAAAAACAAAATGTTCCTCAGCACTTATGGCTGGGAAATAGAGCTATTCAAATGCCAGAAATCTTGAGAAATTCCTACAGGATTTAATGAAAGTCAAAAAAAAAAAAAAAAAAGGATCCTCTAAGGTACAATACTATCTGCAAGGGAGTTTTGTGGTTTTGAGAGAAGAAAGGAGAAATCTTGGACCTTAGGGACAACTGTAGAACTTGGAGAAACCTGTCTGGAGACAGAAAAGGGTGTGGGGTGATGGAGAAAGCAGCAGTTGGAGCCTCTTCCCCACCCACTGTCAGCAGAATTGAGGTGAGAGTTTTGGGTGGCTGGATGAACTGAGCAGAAGCCTCTAGAAGCAGTGGTGGCAGTAGCTCTGGAAAGGTCATTTCCTGAGGCTGCAGTGATCTTAACTGATGTAGCAGAGAGCTTCACGGAGAAATCTGACTTGCAGATTCATGGATGTGGGCAGTTACATCAAAATGCCAGTTTTGGCAGTAGTAGTTCTAGAGAAACAGCTTCCTGAGAGAGCACGTTCCTTTCCTGATGTGGTGGGGAGTTGCTTGTGAGGGCTGGGCCTGGAAACTTCAGGACACTGGAAGCAGAGGGCTGACAAGGACAGTAAAGGAACTCTCCTTGAACCATCGGGGGATCATTTTTGCTCCTGGAAGGATCTAGCCTCACAGCTGGTCTAATCTTGGAAGAGCAGCTTTCCTAGGAATGTGGAAGAAAATCCTGTGTTGAAGTCCCTTCCCCTTCCCCTGCCAGGATTTCCAGACCTCATCTTTCTTCCGATGACCTTCAGGCCCATCACCTTGAAGTTGCAAAGGTACACGCCAACCAAAAGCCAAGAAGAATCTCCCACTCTGTTTCAGAGGGAAATACCAAACCTGACTAGGCTTTTTGCTATTTCAAAATGAGAAACTAGGAAAAAAAAATGGATCCTGTAAATAATTCTGAATCATGAAGAAATGGTCATATAGTTGAAATAATCTGAATCTTAAATATTTTGTGTTTCTTTTAACTTTCCTTTATTGTAAATTTAAATTTTTATCTAAATAATATATTTAGTAGTACTTTAAAGACTTATAATTCAAGTTTCCTTTTCTGCCTTGCCAATTCTCATTTCTCTAAGGCCCTTGTTTGTTAACTCTTAGTATTTCAAATGTAACCAACACATTACACTGTTCATTTTTGAGGTTTAGATGTTATTTCCTATTATAGGAAGTAAGTTCTTTCCCCCACAAATTTCACTGTAATCCTATCAACATTTTATTAACCAGTATTTACATTACTATGAGTATGTAAATGGTGTTCACAGTTGAGCCACTTTTGTATCATTTCATTTGTATCATTTGTATCATTTCCTTTCTTGTACAACTTTTTGTTTTGGCTGGAATTAGTAATTGCCTTTCTTTTTTGTTTTTGGTTTGTTTGCTTAGGATCTGTGTATGTATAACTAATTTGTCACTCAATTCTCCAGATTAAAGTAAATCTCCTTATCACAGTCAAACAATCTTGGCACAGAGCTCCTGGGCACTCTGTTCTCCTGCCCCCAACCCATCTTGGCCCCTGCACAGTTGTCATCCAGGGATCTCCCTCTACCATTTTCCTGGATTTCCCTTAGTCTCTAACTGTATGGGGTCTCCAGTTTCCTGATTCCCATGTTTCCCCCTTTCATGGTGTACTCCTGTGTTTTGATGGAGCACATCAACCAGTGGCTTCCTGCAAGGAGCATTTTTTGGAGACCTTGACAGCCTGAAACTATCCTTTTTTGGCTTTAACATTTGATTTGTAATTTGGCTGGAATTAGGATTTTGACTTGGAAGTTATTGCTGACAGAATTTGGAAGACCTTGCTCCTTTACTGTTTTAGCTCTGGATGTTGCTAAGCCAAATGCCATTCTCACTTGCCATCTTTCTCCTTGTTTTTGGGAGGAGGGGGAACCTTTATACTATTCTCTTTATCCCTGGTATTCTGAAATTTCACAAAGATATTCCATGTAGTGCCTTTATTCTTTATGGGACACTTGGACTTTCATAATCTAGAAACCCTTTTTCTTTAGAGATGGCATATTTTATCATATTATTTCTTTGCTTATTCTTGTTCTTCATTATTTTAGACTTTTCCTCCTTCTGGAATTCCTATTATTTTGATGTTGGACCCCTGGGATCCCTTCTTTGATTTTATTAATTTTTCGCCTTCCTAATTTCTGTATTTTTTCATGTGTTTGCTTTGCTTTCTGGAGATTTCCTCACTTATCTTCCCTTCTTTTACATTTTTAGTTTATTGTTCTCTGAAAGTTCCTTACTAAAATGCCAGTATGTTTTTATTTCATGATGCAAAAATCTTATCTGATTACTTTCAGACTAATAATACTATTTTTTCTTAAATTTTAAAACTTTTTTTCTGCTGCATTGACTTTGTTTTCCTTCAATTTTATTTTGTTTATTTTGGACTGTCTTTACGGTTAGAAGCTATTCTCAAATGTGTGGTGAACTTTGGTTGTATGTTCATATTTAAAATGAAGATTAGAATTCTTGGGTGCAGGGGCAGAGCCTATGGTCTGGTGGCCTCTGAATGTTATTATCTGAAGGCCTTTTGGAGGAACCATTTCTAGGAGGAAGCCTGCAATTTCTTGCCTGGGTATTGGCAGTCTTATTGCTCAACATGTATTGTTTGCTTGGCTCTTCAATCCGATTTTCAGAGTGCTATCTCAACTTCACCTTCAGCCATGCCTGAAGGCTCTGACTCTGAATTCTCACTGGCTTTGTCTCTCCAGGGGCATAGTCTCCCCAGGGAGGGTCCTCTAGGGTAGGATAAGGTTCTTGGCCGGATACATGGAGTGTCAGAAGACATCTCTGGTAGATTTTCAACCATTTCTTTTGTTTTAAGCTTTACCTTACAATTCTCTTTTTATGAGTACCTGCAATAATCAATTTATGAGAGTCTAAGGTTGTGGGATACAAAATTTACTTACTGGTTCATTTTGTTCTTTTTCTCCAGTCTTAGATTTTGCTTTTTTTTTTTTTTTTTAAGCAAATTATAGTTGATTTACAATGTTATGTTAGTTTCTGGTTTACAGCATAGTGAGTTAGTTATATAACACACACACACACACACACACACACACACACACACACACACTTAAATATTCTTCTTCTTATTCTTTTCCATTATAGGTTATTATAAGATATTAAATATAGTTCCCTCTGCTATACAATAGGAACTTGTTATTTATCTATTTCATGTATGGTGGGTATTATCTACAAATCCTGAACTCTTAATTTATCCCTCCCACACTCCCTTCCTTTTGGTAACCATAAGTTTGTTTTCTTTATCTGTGAGTCTGTTTCTGTTTTGTAAATTAAGTTCATTTGTATCATTTTTTTAGACTCCACATAAGTGATATCATATGATATTTGTCTTTGATTTACTTCACTTAGAATGATAATCTTTGGGTCCATACGTATTGCTGTAAATGGCATTATTGCATTCTTTTTTATGGCTGAGTAGTATTCCATTATGGTTTCAGCTTTTTGAATACACACTACACACACACACACAACCAGGATCATTTGTACATTCAGAAAAGGATATTTTAAAAAAATATTAAAGAAAAGAGAAATATATATTATAAACTTTTGTGCTCTTGCAATTATTAGAAAAATATGGGTTATATAAAATAAAATCTGTAAGAGATGGTAATATAATAAACAGACTTGAAATTGGAACTGATTTGAGAGGCAAGCAGAAATTTAAAATAAGTTACAAGGAAAAATAACTTTTAAAGTCAACATTTAAGAACAGTGTTTAAAAAGGCAGTAAGAGTAGAAATAACACCATCATAAATTAAATCAAGGGTGTAGAATATATGCTTGATAAAAAGCTCCCAGAATTCAGAGGTTAAGGACAAAAAAAATACAGAGAATCAGAGATGAGGTAAGTAATTTGGAGGATATATTAATGAGATCCTACTTATAGAGAGTGAGTGTTACTGAAGGGGATGTAAGAATAAATAGAAGGGAGGAAATATTAAAACACAACACTTGGCTGGGCTGGTGAACACAGTTCTGGCTTTGCAAACTGAATAAATGCAGTAAATCCCAGGAAATATTAATGAAAATAACTCAACAAATAGATGTATTCTGATGAGAGTCTTAAACTTCAAGATGAAAAAAGAAAACAATATGACATGTATCTAGGCAGTAAAGACAGGCCCTTCACAGAGGAAAAAAAAACCAAACAACAAAGTCCAAAATATCCAGTCTGATTTTCCTCTGTAGTAAGAGACAGCACAAGAGTATGACATAATTTCCTACGTGTTCTAAAGGGGGAAAAATTGTAACAGAAGATTTCTATACCATAGCTAAGTTTTATTCCTATACAAAAGTAACAGAAACACTTCACTGGATATACAGTGACTCACAAGGCATAAATTACGGGTACACAAAGTTTCCTAACAACTAAGAGATGAATACACAGACACACTCAAAAATAGAGAAGTAATGAAATACAGAAAGATGAGGGCTGTTATCATAAAAATATTAATATTAATGATAAATTAAGGAAACAATAAAATGTTATTCATTCTTAAAATGTGTATATTTAAAGAAAGAATAACTAATTTAAAGCAAGAAACTAGACCTCAGATCCTGGATTGTATCACAAAAAGTGGTAGGAAGAAGTGAAAGTTGTCATTTTCTCACCTAGGGAATCTGTTTCCATCTAAAGTTAATAATTAGAGGAAAATAAATTTTTATAAACAGTTGGAAAATGTACAAGTGGGAGGTTAATTTCTCAGAACTATCTAGAGGGGAGAGAGGGAGAAATATAACTTGAATACAATAGAAAGGAAATAAAACATCAAAGGAGGATTAAGAAGGCAAAGCATCAAAAATGACAGAAGAGAATTTGTAGGGAAACATGTGCTTTAAAAGAAAACTGTGCCTTGTCTCCAGACAGCACATCCGTTTGGGTTATTTAATCCTAGCCTCTCATTTTCTTGGAGTTATTTTACAACTGTAAGTTGTAGGTATCTGATAGCAATGCAAATTAATTCTTGTCGAAAAGCATGCAAATTCTGTCCTGACCTGATCAGTTGAACCACCTCCTCATGCCTCCCCCAAAAACCATTTGCCTCCGGTTGCACATTCATGTCAATATTCCTGATCTATAAATGTATCTGTTCTTCAGATCCTCTTTTGAACTGGTTCTGACATCTGTCTGGTTCCCTCCGGAGGTAAATAACATTTTTAACTCGTGTTCCTTTCTATATTCTCACAGGAGTCAGGATTAACCTTGTTTGGAAATTCTTCTTTTAGCAAAACTGATCATTTCTGATTAGTATAAATGAAACAACACCTTGAGCAAGTCAGACACAAAAAAACAGGGTTAACAGTGTTTGTATATGACTGAGAAGAATTTATGTCAACCAATAATAAACAGGATAAGGAAAGTCAATGTAAGCATTTGAAATTTCAATCTGCAATGAATTTACAATGGGTTCTAAATATATCATTGAAATAAATAATGCAGAAAATGTCAAAAAACAAGGAGAAATGATCACGTCTAATAGTAGTAAGAATCTCTGTTAGACTTATCCTTTCAACTTGACACCTGGAACAGACTGGCTAAATAAATAAATAAACAAATAAAGGTCCAAATAATGTAATTGACAATACTAATTTATTAGTCATATATTGAACTTTGTACTCTATAAATGAGTAGATGACATAGCCTTGAAGTTCTCTGTCTTACAGAGTAACTTTGCAGTCTCAGAAAGCTTGATGGAACCAGAAGAATAGAGCATTAATTTCATTTAAAAAAGAATAATATACTCAACAACCTCATCATATTCTGAATCTTACTATGTTCTTGGCTTTTATCTTTAACTGACTCAGCTTGACTCCCATTGAAGACTACCTAAATGAATGATAGATTGATAAATAAATCTGAGGTGTTTCTTTGAAAAAAAAATAGACAACCCCCTAGATAATCTAATAAAAATAGAAATAGAAAATAAGATGTCCATGCATACATTTATTTCTTGTTTACTTAAAAATAAAGAATACAGATGGTAGCTGGACTTATAGTGGTGATTATTTTGAAATGTATAGAAATATTGACTCACTATGTTATGTTGTAGGTCAATTATACTTCCAAAAACAAACTCATAGAAAAAGAGATCAGACTTGTGGTTTCTAGAAGCATCGGGTGGGAAGAGGGGGAATTGGATGAGATAAAAAAGAGAAAAGAAAAAAATAAAAATGGTACGTGCGAGATGGTTAATGCAAAAGAAGCTATGTTAGAGCAGCAGTTATACATTATAAAATTGAAATAACTGAAATGTTCCAAAGCAGGCTATTGTATCATATTTTATATTTATTTAATCAAATCCTATCCTGCCATTAAGAAAAATATTTTAGAGAGATACTTAGCAACATGGAAAATGTCCACAGCATGTTATTAAGTGGAAAAACATGACTGCAGACAAAGTGCAGAAGTGTACTTTTATATTTGTAAAAAGTATAAATCTATGTATAAATGTATGAAGAAATATATACCAAAATGTTACAAATCTGTTTTTTTCTGAGATTAGAGATTTAAAAAAGTTTTTCTTTGTGCTCAACTATATGTTCTAACTTTAGACTAAAAGACATGACAAAAAAGTATAAAATTTTGATACCTGCATTAGGAATGTCCTCTGTTTTCTTCCTGCTTCACTTTCCTCTCCCTAGATGTTTGCCCAGGCAGCTTATGAATGAGTGAGTGGACACCTTGGCACTTCTTGTCAGTCAACAGCTGATGGGGCCAGAGGTACACACCTGCCCCAAGCTGGGCTCATTAGACCCTATCTCCTGAGAATTTCAGATTGGGATTCGAAATTACTAGTCAGTTAACTATGAGAACAAGGATCATACAAACAGACAGACCTAGGGATCTGGGGGCTGTCATTGGAGCATGGCCATTTAGAAGTCGTTTGTACCAAGCAAGCGGGAGAGTTGGTTTGCAAAGAGAATAATGGATAATAACAATAATGTATACCACGTAGTGTGTGCTCTTCATGTGACAGGAATTCTTCTAAACGCCCTATAAGGATGAACTTCATAGGCATGTCCATCCTTTAAGGTAGCTGCTATCATTGTCTGCACATTATATGTGAGGAAACCAAGGCACAGAGAGAGGAGATGAAGAAGAGTGCAGAGGTCAGAGAGGTGAAGGACCATGTTGGCTCTGAAGGACAGGAAAGAGAAGAGTGGCTCCCTTGGGCCCCCCAGGCTTTGCAGGTCCTAGTTCCAGTCCCTTGTGGGGCCCAGTTATATTTCCTTCCATCTGCTTCCAGGAGATTACTCTGACTCCTTCAGCTAAACTCCAAGCTTGAATGGGTAACAGTTTCTTGCAGTCTATCAAACCACGGCTAGAGGGGAGTAAATGCTGTTGGTGACTACAAATTAAGTCTTTGATATCTTTGATTTCTTTTCATGTTACCTTTCAACACAGTCCAGCAGTGGAAATAAACTTGGTAGAATCAGTGGCATCTATTCTCCCAATTCCCAAATAATTTTAGAAAGTATTGAAGATTTGCCCGTTAAGGAGAAAGTGCTCATTGAAACACAGTCCTTGAAAGATTGAGGAAATCTCTAGGCACCCTTCCTCTTCCCCTGAAGATGCATATTCATGTACACGTTTATAAACAACTTCAGGAAAGAGTTCATATATTTTAGTGTGGCTACCAACTTCTGGGTTAGAGGCTGTTTTTTGTTGTTGTTGTTGTTTTTTGTTTGTTTTAAATTGCATTATCTTTAGTTTACATATTAGCACAATGTTGAGTTAACTTCATCTAACCAGAGTGTTAAATGTTTTAATATACCCACCTCTTATACTAGCTTTGTCAGTCTCTGGCTGCAGGGCAATTGGAAGGGGTCAAAAGAGCATTCCTGAGAAAGGAATACAGAGATGGGAGCTTCAAAAATGACTTTTAATGGCAAAAAATACTCTAGTAAGGTGTGAAAACTGTTTTCTCTGAGACCAACACTTGAACATTTTCTTCTTAGATTTTAGGGTATACTGGGCTGTGAATAATTTTTTTTTTTAATGGAAGATTTTCATTCTGGAGGTAATTTGTATTTCAGAGTGGTGAAATTATTGAAAAAAATATTGAAAAACTATTAAGATTTGCATTGGGGCAATAGAAGAGTGTTTCCCCCCTTATTTTCATGTAGTAATGGTATGTTAAACAGCTAGATGGCTATTCTTACCTAGAGGACTCAAAGAACATTTAGTAGCCAAATATCCAGATGAAAAGAGAAGCATTCAGTTAATCATCTGGATGTTTTGACTACAAGAGGCAGAATCTGTGGATGTTTCTGAATATTGGAAAAAAATATTTGGAAGCAACCAGATGTTTTCAGCCTCATGCAGCTCAAACATCCACATGTTGGGCCTAATTTCCCCCTTTTCCTGCAGGATATTTTAGCATCTAGTAGACCCAGCCACAGTTCTAGGAATTCTGGATTTTCAGCTAGTGTCACAGAAAATTCTTTGGAGGAAGAACATGCACACTAAAGTGTGAAGGTTATGGATGATCATAAACATTAAGAGTGGGGAAAAAAGTAGGTGGGGATTATACCACTGACCAGTCAGACCAAGTCATCACTAATATAAATCGTCAGCAATAATGTCCCCTTGTGAAGCATCTAATAATTAGGAATAATAAACGTGATCTGGTGGCCCTTACTGATTAAAAGGAAGCCAGTAGTACTTGCAGTGTTTACAAAACTTGAAAGACGTGGAAAGGGACATCTTCTGCTTTGAGATGAGTTGAAAATTATAAACTTCGTGGAAAGGAGTTAGAAGAGTTTAGTTTCCTTCTCTTATTTTATTGGGCTGAGTCTAATGTGACTCTGAAGTGTCTCCAATTACAGTGTTCTTGAACTTGTGGGAATCAGCCTAATAAAAATACTGTAAATAAATACAGCTCATCCCGCAGCTGTGGGCTGGCTGTGTAGATTACCATGGTGCAGGAGTTAGGGTCAGCCTCCAAAAAGCAGATTCCATTTTCTGCATGGCGGTAACATGAACTTGAATGGAGGCGTTAAATAAGAAGACAATATTTGGATTCTGATTAAGATTCTAAAATCTGATTTTTAGCCAACTTGTTGTTGGCAAAGAACAGTGATGCCATAAATAAAATAGCCACAGATGGGTCTGGATATCTGTTTTGAACAACCATCAAAAAAAATGCTTTTATTTTAATTGATTGATACTGAACAAAAGTAGTATTCAGCCAAAACCTTATTGCTAGTCCTGTTGCAATTATTTTTTTTTAACCAGTTCACCACTGCATTCCAGGGGACATTCAGGACCTCCTATAGAGGTGCCTGGTACAGCGTCTGTGCCTGGTATGTTTGGCTTTGCATACTGTGCCGAAAATTGTTCAAGAAATTAATCTCTTTTTTACTTCGGAAAGCATAGCTCTTTGGAAGGTAACCTAGATGTGGTCTGGGTTTCTTTTTTCAAGTTAACAATCTTCAGAGAATCTGAGGTTGAGTTGAAGTCAGGAATAACATGGGCTGTCATTGTAGGATGGGAAAGACTGAAAGTCCATGCTTTCTAAGGAATTTATCCAGAGAATGGAGGAAGAAAAGGCAGACTTTAAAATCTAAAAAAGCATTTTATATTTTTAATTGCTTTCTAAAGAATTAGACTCTGGCTTAATTTGAGAAAGCATCTCAAAAATCCTTCATACTACAGCAGAAGTCACCCAAATATGATCCAATTAAAAGATATATATATACACCAGTGATAACACCCGGCATTGTTTGACTTTGATAGAAACAGTAAACATGACTTTGGTTCTGCAGATCCTTTCATGGAAAGTGGAGGAAGAAATAGAGTAACTATACACACTGTTGGAACCAGGTGAAGAGCTAGCCACGATTTTTCCTTTCAGTAGAATGATACTTTTTACACCTTTACATACCAAATAACTTGAAAAAGTTTTCCACAGTGCTTTGTTCTGATGTGTAACAGGAGAATTGGAAATGATCAGGGTCAATTAGAGAGACCGTAGGCATCATTGGGAATGCGTATTACAGTGGATAAGGGTGAACTAGAGATAGGCGGCTTGGGTGAGAATCTGGATTTTGCCTCTTCCGGTTTTCTGATCTCATGCAAGAGATTTAAGCTTTCTATGCCTCAGTTTCCTCATCTGCAAAATGGGGTGATAGTAGTCCTAGTGCCTAGTTTGTAGCAAGAATTAAAGAAGGAGTATTGGTAAAGCTTTTAGATCAATGCCACCTATGTAAGTAACCTCTGAAGCCAAAGGACATGAACCAAAGAGCATTGAATCAAAAGGTATGTGAAGCTCTGAGATGGGAATGATGGGAACTGAAGAAGCCATACAATACGATGCCGAAATCCGAAGTAAAATGGAACATGTTTTGACACTTAACGACATTCTAGAAGATGGGCGGCAGCAAGATGTACACACGTGCCTGCAGAACATGTGGCGAGGAGGTGGGGGGTTGGGCAAGGGAGCTCAATCTCACAGCTTTCAATTAGGAGCCTGTGGGTGGGAGAGAAGACTGGAGTTCGCAGGGAAGGAACTGGCTGATATTATTATTATTTTTTTGATGTAGCATTCCAGAAAACATAATCAATGGCACCCGTCCAGTTCCCATTTAGTAACCAAAGAACTAACTGCAGCTGTTTTTTATGCCTGGTGGTGCCAGTTTGATAGTGTATAATCATATTTGCATAAAGATAAAAAGGAAGGTGTTATAGAACACAGTTAAGCCTATGGTTTCACCATGAATTAAAGGTAATTTCAGACTAATTAGGTATAATTTGTTAAGGAATTCTTCCCAGCAATGATGACTCTGATTTTGTAATTACAGGACAATGCTTACTGTGGCTTTCAAGGCAGAGGAAAGCACACCCGAGGGGGTCGTGTCCCACACGAGGCAGATCTGATGGTGCCACAAAAGACAGGTGTTTTGTCAGATTTCAGCCACACACTTTCACACCTGCAACGCATTAACTACAGCAGCAGTGTTAATGAAGACCAGGTGCCTGTTCTCCAGCTTAAATGAGGAACTGGCATGGCGTTTGTTGTTTGCAACCTGATGTCTACCTCCACGTCTCCGAACACTGGCCTTCTGGGTGATGGAGAGGCTGAGCTGGGTGAGTAGGCTTATGGGCAGCTTTGCCCTGGTCCTTTTTCTCTTTGGGAGGCTGGAGGTATCGAAACGTTAACCTTCACGTAATGACGGTTACGTCTTTACTAACCTGCTGAATCCACCCATTCTCACCCTGAAATGGTGGGAGAAACTCTGGTACCCCAGAGGCGTTCTCGGCTGTCTGTGCTGCCAGCCCCTTTTGTGCAGAGTTCAGCCTCTGAGAGTCCTGGAAAGAGCTGAGCTCCACAATCTACAAAATGGATTTCTGGAAAAGTGCTGTGTTATCAGCTGCTACCAGGGAAAGTTTGATTGTAGCTACTTGAGTCTTTTCAGACTTGAAGTTGTGCCATTCTATCCGGAAATGAGTAATGGAGGCCTTGAGCGAACGTTTTCATTTTAATAAAACACAAGGTTTTCATTGTGTGTGGCTCCGTCGTCGTAATGCTCTCTGTTATGAAATAAAAAAATCTTTCTTTCCCTCCCTTAGAAAAAAAACAAACAAACCTCAGGAGCAGAGCATTTCCCTCTTTTTTTCCTCCTTTCCTTTGTTTCACGACTTTCTGCTTCTGTTGTCTACTCCTTGCAGTTCCCAGCAGTTAAATGAAAAGTTAACATTGTCTCAAAAAAAACCCAACCCCTCCTCCTCAGAAACCAAAAGAAACTACACACTGGAATTGAAAGTGGGGAAGAGAATGGGCAGGGATAGCTTCTCAGGGGCAGGAAGATAATTATCAGACTCATTACCAGTGACTTCTGGCCCATGAGAGTTCCCTGACAAAACAACCTCTTTACCCTGGGAGATGGAAGAATGGACAAATAGCAAAATGTCCAATGCTGTGTTTAAACCCCCAGCCCTAACTGAGCTAGAAAAGAATGGAATCATAGCCTTTTAGAGCGGCAGATGTCAATCTTGGAGTGGGAAGTTCTCTCAGTTCTGGGGTTCTTTAGCTCTTCAGTACCTGAAGTGAATCCATTGGCCCCCAGAGCCACCCATTCAGAAAGCAACTGTTGAAATGACCTTCTAAGAACACAGATCTGAATCGTTCTTTCCCAGTGATTTCTCAGTGCCTTTCAAAGTACAGTCAGAGTAAACTTGAGAGTTTTTAAGAGGCACCCCAGAGGTACCGGTGTGGTTGAGTGGGGAGGTATTTCCAGAAAGATAGGACTCTTTCTCCAACTTCTCCTACCCACAAAGAAAGCAATTTTCTTTCCCACTATGTTTACTTATAAAATTTTATCTTTTTGAGCAGTTTTAGGGTCACAGCAACATTGAAGGGAAGACACAGAGATTTCCCATACACTTTCTGCCCCCACAAATGCATAGCCTCCCCCCTTGTCAGCATCCCCTACCTGCATAGTATGTTTGTTACAACTGATGTCCCTGGATCGACACATCATAATCATCTGAAGTCCACAGTGTACATTATGGTTCCTTCTTGGTGGTGTGCATTCTGTGGATTTGGATAGATGATGACATGAACCCATCATTATAGTATAATGCAGAGACGTTTCTCCATCCTTAAAATCCTGTGCTCTGTTTATTTATCCTCACCTCCAACCCCTGGAAACCATTGATCTTTTTACTGTCTCTATAGTTTTGCATTTTCTAGAATGTCATTTATTTGGAATCATAACATACATCACTTTTCAGATTGGCTTCTTTCATTTTAATATGAACTTAAGTTTCCTCCATGTCTTTTCCTGAGTTGATAGCACATTTCTTTTTAACACTGATACTGTGCCGTCATGTTTTCTGGTTGTACCACAGCTTATCCGCTCACCCATGAAGGACATCTTGGTTTTTGGACATCCAAATTTTGACAGTTATGAATAAAGCTGCTATAAACATCCACTGTCCAAGGTTTTGTGTGGACGTAAGTTTCAGCGCCTTTGGGGAAATACCAGGGAGCACAATTACTGAATCATACGGTAAAGGATGTTTAGTTTTGTAGTAAACTTCCCAGCTATCTTCCAGTCTTCTCTCTCCTCTTTTTCTCCTTTCTTTTATTTTACCATGTCGACCTGCCATTGGCTGCTCCCTGCAATTTCTAGCAATATGTGAAAAGTTAACATTGTCTCAAAACCCCCCTACCAAATTCATTGATAAGGAGAATAGATTGGTTGTCACAAGAGATGGGAGGGGGTAGGGGTGATGAAATGGCTGAAGATAGTTTAAAAAAAAAAGTGTACCATTTTGCATTCTTACCAGCAGTGAGTGAGTATTCCACATTTTCCATAGCCTTTGGTATTGTCAGTCTATTTCCTTCTCATATTGCATTGCTAGGACTTTCAGTACAGTATTTTAAAGGCGTGATGAGAGAGGATATCCTTGCCTTGTTCTTTTCAATTTATTTTATTGATTTGGGGGGCCCATCAAAGATTTAATATGGAAGAGTGGTGGAAGCTGCTAAGAAATAGTTTGGAAACCCTATCTTGGTTCCCTTGGGCTTCTACTAAGTTCTCAGGTCATTAGGCGAATACAGATGTTCCTTGTGGACACTGTTGGCCATGTGTGCAGATTCTGCTGAAGGCCACCTCTGGGCAAAGGTGTTGTGGCCTTCCCACATGGCAAGAAATCAAGTCATGGTTTTGATGTTTTTGGCAAACCTGATCTAAAGCAAATGAATCTCTTTTCAGTTAGTGTTACTGGCAGTTTAGATGACAGGTACTCACCATAGAGCTCAATTTCGAATTCATTACAACAGAACTCTCAAACTGATGTTGTAGAGATTGTCTCAGACCTTGCTAATCAATGTGAGGTCTATGGATTGGTAGCAGTGATCTAATTTGGGAGCTTGTTAGAAATGCCGCGTCTCGGGCCCCAACTCTGACTTCTTGAATCAGGATCTGCGTTTTTAACAAGTTTTTCTGTTGAGTCAATTCTTGAACTCATTTACTCATTAAATTTTGACCAGCCCTGGTCCAGGAGACACTGTGACCATGTATTCCTGTAGATCAGAAATGTTAACTTTGGAAACCTTTTGATCTACAAATCTGCCTCAAGTATACAAACGTCCTACAGTTGAAGGCAAAACTGAATCTGTGTGAGGGCATATGTGCCTGTGTTTGCAACCGTAAGTCCACTTTTTTGTGAAGAGATGTCATAATTTTTCAGCTTTTGAAAATACTGCAAACTATTTGCAAACAAATAATTAACTTCTTCAGAATGGTAAGTACGACTCCTATGCTGGATCAGAACTCCAGACTTAGGAATGCTATCAAAAGACTATAACTCAGTTTTCTCTGCTGCTACTCAGATAAAATGAAGTCATCTTTGGATCTTTTGCAAATGCCTGTTCAAGTTTGCCCAAGTGTGGTCCAGTATCACTTACTAGAGTTTTAGGACACTAGAATGAGTTCGTGATGAAATACAATACTCCTTTTTAATCAGACAATAAATGCCGTACAAATCACTATCCCACCCCTGTTCCTCCTTTTTATTTATTTATTTTTAATGTCGCCAGTTGGGAGGAAGCTCGGAAATAAATAGGGCACATATGTAACACAACTCTGCGAAGGCAGAAATCCTGGGACAGATCTGTGAACTAGTTCATGAATACTGCGCAGAGGCGGTAACAGCTGAACTGCAGTTGAAGGATAAGAAGGATCATCAGGAATGAGGAAGTGAAAGGAGGGTGCGAACCCAGAGGACTGAAAACTCATCTGCAAACTGAATGGGCTTCTCTGAGTCTTTCTTGCTCCTCTGTGCTCCATATCAAGTAGAGTGCTTGGTAAATAGCATTTTGTCAAACAATTGAACAAATACCTACTGAGTGCCAACGGTTCTAATGTGAAGTTACCATTAAGAAAAGACAAGTCTTAAGGCAGCTTGTCTGGGTTCCAGTGCCAGCTCCACCATTCAAAGCTGCAGGACCTTTGGCAGATTTCTCATTCTCTATGCCTCAGTGTTTTCCAAATATAAAATAGGGATAATAATGACACCTAACCTATAGGGCTGTGATGAGAGTTACTTTAGTTAATACAAGTAAGCTCTTAAAATGGTACCTAGTACTTAGCACTCAAAAACTAGTGACTGTAACTATGTACTGGACACTTCTCTAGGCTCTGGGAAAATGAGGACAAGACAAACACCATCCCAGCCTTAATGAGTCCTTTATCAGTAGAAAACAGGCATTCAGTAATTAATTTTACCATTAGTTACTTTGAATTGGGATATGTGCTATGAATGGAGAAGTACAAGGTGGCTTTAGGAGGACCTGACCAGGATTGGAGTGTCAAGAAGGCTTACTGCCTGCAGTGAGTTTGGATGAAGGGTAGTACTGAAGTGGGGAGAGATCCAGGCACAGTGGGGCAGTCTGGCCTGGGACCAGCATACAGATCCAGTCAAGGGAGTGTTGCGCCTAGGGGTGAGATACCACTGATGAGGTGGACGGGGCCTGGATCATCTGGTGCCTTGTGAAGGGTTTTGACCTTGAAGAACTATGAAGAGTCTGAAAAGGGTTTTAATCAAGGGTATGAGATGAATGTGTTTTCATTTTTGATGTATCCTTCCACAGGCATGTGGAAAATGGGTCAAAAGTGAAACGAGTGAATATTGAGAGACTTGTTAGGAAGTATTTACAGTTGGACATGAAAGAATTGATTGTAACTTTGTAGACTGTTGGCAGGCAAATAGAAAGAAGTGGATGAATTGGAGAGATACTTAGGGAAAAATTTAGGAGGGCTTGGTTGATGGATTTCACATTGAATTGTGTTGTGCTTTTCCTTTTTATCTTCCTTTAAGATAATAGAAATTCAAATGGGACTTTATTTCTAGATTTTCCTTTCAGTCTACAAACATTGACCCATCTACTTTCACAGTCTTTCCCCTGCCTTCTATGCGACGCAGTAGGTACTTAAAAAGAGCCCTACACAATACATATTGTACATACCCTTCCCTGATAAGACTATTCCAACTTATTTCAGAAGGAATTTCACTTATGCTTATAAGACAAAGGTTCTATTTTTCTCTGTTGATAGTTTTACAAAGCTTTTGAAGTCCTTTGAGGTGTCTGGGGTGGGGCTGGAAAAGTTCTTACATTTGCTTTCCTTAGAAGGAGTACAACATGCAGTATCTTCTGATGGCTGCGATACCCAAACTTCCTGGTCCCACACCCGCACCTTAAACTCTTAAGTAGATGGTGATGGAGAATAACTAACTGCAGGTGTGAAATCTTTGCTCTTGTTTTCCCTCAGGGATGCAAGCAGAAAAGAGCCCAGGTACCCAGAATCCATAGGCTTTTGCTGTCCACGAAGACTTTGGCAAATTTAATCTTAAATTCAGGCCTTCATCTTCTTTATCGCACTCTGGGGGAGGATGACATGATAACCATTGTTATTTCACTCCCCACATAGAAAGACTGTAGTTAAAGTTACAAGAGAGGCTCAAACTTGTCAAGTAGGTTGTAATATTAAGAGTAATGAGATGGTCATCATAAGTGATTGGTAGAGAGGAGACCACTTGACCACTCACTAGGTGCCTGCAACTACCTTCTGAGTATTACTGTCCCCAGTTGCCTAAGAAACCAAGGCAATGTATTGTTTGTATTGGCTCTGATCCCAAAGCAGCACCCACCCCTTGACTTTGTAGGGTTCTTCTGGCTCGGTTCCACTCTGTCCCCCAGAACCCCATGCCTCTTGTGTTTCTGTGCAAAACCATCTGTCCTTAAATACTGTCTTCCTCTACTCTTTCTCCTCCAGGCTATTTTCTTTTGCCCTATATCCTGTACCCTTCAGCCCTTTTCCTTAAGGTGATGGCCAAGGAATCAGAGAAAGGAATGCAGCATTGGGTATGAATGGCTCTCTTCTTTTGCCTAGAGATTGTCTGGAAATATGGCAAAGGAACCCCAGGTGTGCCAGTCGCAGGCAGACAGCCCAGCATCTTGGAAAGCACAAGAGGGCTACAGTGTTTTTCCGACCCCATTAGATGTGGCCCTGTAAATGGCGTCAAATAGTCAATATGCAAGTTTACTCATAGCTCAACCATCTATTTTGTTTCTTCATTTTCCTTAAGTAAATAAGGTGTGGGCCTAGGCTCCTGGCCCTCTCCCAGACTGGGTCTGTGCACCCCTGAAGCCTGAGCTGAATTCTGCCATCTCTCTAGCAACACTTAATTGTTTTAAATTACCCCTCCGCTGAAGCTGAACCGTCCCTCACCCGGTCATAGCACAGAACATGGCTCATAAGTTTTACGAGCCACCTCGTGTATCCCGTCCATGTGCACAGCCACCTTTCCCGACCGGGAGCAATCCATCAGGCAGATCCCCCTGCCCCTATAGGGTCTGACTGCTCAGAGCCCAGATGGGCTCTTCTTGGTATCAGTGTGTCAACTGCCGTTGTATTGGGAAGCTGGGCCCTGGGCTGGAGACTTACATTTAAAATCTCAAGATGGGAATTGTGAATTGAACTTTGAAATTGTCTTCCTTTTTTTTTTTTTTTTTTTTTTTTCCACCTACAAAGGTCATGAGACGTGACAAAACTGAAGGTGTTTGGGATTTCCAAAGTCCAGTTCTTCCTCTGCTATTCTTTGAGTTCTTACTCTAAATTTTCTAATGAGATCCCCGGCCTCCCTTGAACTCCATAAATACTTAAAGAATAAATGAAAAGCGCAGTTTGCATAGAGAGGGTCCTTATGTACAAGTGGGTTTGGCAGAAACCTATAAGATCCAAAATGTACTTCCCACTGACCCTGCTCAGCATCTGAAATCCCTCCCTCCCTCCCTTCATCTTTAAAGCTTGGAGAAGAGAGGTAGAGGGTTACCAGTTAAGGAACTAAATGGCTTTATTCTGATAATTTTATCTTTTCTACTTTTCTCCTCTGGACCGACAATGAAGGTGTCTAGGAATATGCAGCTTTTATCTGTGAAGAATACTCAGTTAACACTCAGCTGATGGTTATACCTCATCTCAAATTGATTAGATGGGCTGGTTGACTCAAGTAGACCCAGATAAGAATAGTGCTTTCTAAAGTCCAGTATCATAGATGTTAAGATGGCTTTTGGAGGTCGTTGAATGAATGCTTTTTTATTGTTCTAATCTTGTATTTACTTTAATATTCTCTTCTTCTGTTATTGGCAAATGATACTGGTTTCCAGTTAGTAGTGATGAAAAGTTTCTGTTCAAAATGCATGGATTTAAGTTAAAAAATGAGTTAGTAAAAGAAAAATATTTAAATAAGGGCATCGGTGATAACTGATCCAAAGTCATGAAGGATGAGACATAAATGCTGGCATTTCCGGACACATTGGGATGGAAGATGGGGCTAATAATCGCGAAAAAGAGGGTGCCGTGGGGAGCTGTAGGTGGCAGGGCACCCAGTGGAGGGTGCTGGAGTGGGAATGAAGGCAGAACAAGGGCGTCTAATGAGTGCACAGGAGATGGAGCTCTGCAGGTCTGCTCTCTGGTGGAATAGCACTGGTTTCACAGGGTGCTGAAGCCTGGTGAGGCAGGCTGGGTGTGATGAGAGAAAGCCCCAGCTCCTCCAGAACATGTTTGCACCCGCCCTGGCACCGCAGGGCCCAGGATTTCTTCAGCTGCCTGTTTGCCTCCCTACTCCTCCCCCTTGAGTTCCCCTTCCTCATTTCCACCAGAGGTAGAGATTCGTCAAGGCTTTGAAAACTTAAGATAATTCTGACACCAAAATTGCTCTTTGCTCAGCAGTGAAAGTCCTATTCCCTGGCTGTCAGGCCTAGTCTAACTTGCTCCCTTTGTCCTCACAAATGCCACTGGGAGAGGAAGGGGGCTTGGTAGAAGAATGGATTTGGTTTTGGCAGCAGTATCCAAAAGCCATGGTTCACCCTGCCTGTACACTCGGTGGGAGGGTCTTCTTGTCTCTGAGTCCACATGCATCTGGCAGAGTGAGTGGGTGAGGGTGTGGGTAGCGGGGTGAGTATGTGTTTGTGTAAAGGGTGAAAGAGAATCTTTGCTGGAATAAAGAAAGGAATGCAAGAGGGATCAGCTAGGCAGCCAACCCGAGGGAGTAGGGGGAAGGGAAGACTGCTGCAACTCCCCTTCCAAGTCAGTAAATGCAGATTGCAGCAGGAGGCTGACCTCTCACTGTAACCGATGTCAGCTGCAAGTTGTAACCTCATGCCATTAATTATAACCCAGCATACCTCTGGCGGGCTCTCCTATTGGCCTTGGTTTCCCTCTTCCTCCCTCCCCACCCTACTTCCCTCTGCATCCCCACCCCACTGAAAGTCTCAGGTTGCAGGCTGCGCTCAGAGATGAAATGCTTTTAAAAATAATGGGTCTTATAAAGCCAAAGTCCATTCTATACATTGGAGATTTTTACAAAAGGGATTTTCTTGTGTTGGAGGCGGAGATGATGAGAAGGCCCATTTCCCTCCCTCATCCCTCCCCCAAATTTAGCAAGAACTTGGATGGACTGGCTCTATAACAAAAAACTAAAACATTTGTCAACTGAGGCTGGAGTGTAATAAAACATCCCTCATTTTCCCCAGAAAAAGTTTGCAAGCCTTCTGTTGCATGATTGGGAACCTGGAAAAGAATAATTTAGAAGTAGATCTAAATAAATAGAATCCAGGGAGTCCATGCACAGATGAGGAAAGAAACTTGAATTAATAGGTCTGAGAAGAATTTTAAAATTCTAGACCCTTCTTTCTGTTTGATTTTTTTTTTTTTTTTGGTGAGTTTATTAGGATATCAGTATTCACTTTGTGTGAGAATCTTCATTTTTTAGCTCAATAGAAAGGATGAACGAAGACAGACATTCCATACAGATTGTCCTGGCTACTTGGGCAGGTGACATGTGCAGTCCAACAGGTCCCTTTGCTTAGACAAGCCTTCCACTTGGTATAATATCCTGCTTTCCCAATCCTGAAGCTCTTAATAATTCTAAATAAAAGGTTCCACGTTTTCATTGTGTAAATTACATAGCTATTCCTGAAGAGGACTATTGGGAAATAAAGAATATAAATGTTAGGTGGAGGTCATATGAAACTTTGACTAGGTTGATATCTCTTGGGCCAATATGATTTCTGGAAATAGTTGTAATTTCAAATACAATAGATGCTGAGGCTTGTCTTCTCCTAAAACCTAAAGTTGCACAGTTAACGCAGCCCATTTTGGTACTCTGAATAATTAACTTAGCCATAGGGCACCAGATTTTCTGTGGTTTGCTTTGTTTACTTGGTCCCTAGCCTTATACTCCTTTTCTATTTTAGTTCATCAGTTCATTCATTACATAAACATGGACTGTGATGTTGATGCCATTTTTAAATTGCCATGGAAATAGCAAAGATTGAAACATAGCTGTACCCTTAAGAAGGTTTCTCTCTAGGGAGCCTGAAACATTAAAAAACAAAACAAAACAAAACAAAAAACCCCAAAACCACAAGACAACAACAAAACACTTAATAGCTTGAAAGAATAAATGCATTAATTGATATACAACAGTGTTCTAGGAGAGCAGAAGAAAGAAAAATAATTCTGACTGGGAGGGTGAGGGAAGACAATGAAGATGGAATGACCTGTCTAATTTCAACTTACAGGGAAGAGACCAAAGGATAGTCTGGGAGCACAGAATGACTTAAAGATGTGGAGATGGGAGAACAGTTGGCATGTTCAAGCAATAGTGGCTAGAGCTAAGTGACTGTTGGAGATGCAGACAGGAGGGAGGAGCCCCTGGACAAAGGCTGAAGCCAGTTGTGGGGTGGGCGGTTTGTTTATTGGTGAGTGCTGATAAAACCAGGACCAGCGGAGTAGGAGAGATGCTCATATAGGTCAGCTGGCTTCATACAGAGAAAAAAATATACGATTGAAACTGTAACTCTAGCTTTATCTAGTAATTGACATTATGAGCCAAGAGATAGCAAGCAGAGAAAGTGGAAGTCCCCATGCAGAGTTATAGCGCATTTCCCAAGAGTGGGGATCAGTTCTCAGTGGTCTTCCTGGGAGGAGAAGGAAGAAGAGCCTCATGGTTCTCTGGTAGTCTTAACATTGACTTCAATATAGGACTTTCCACTGGTGAACAGAGCTTGAGAAATGTCTTAAACATGGCCACTGATCAGCTTTTTTTCTGTATCCTGGAAGTAATGTTCCACCTTCCATTTGGTCATTATAGGAATCCGTTAAAAAGAACATAATACTTGTATTTGGAAAAGTAACAATGTACAAACTGTATATACAGTACACTTATTTTGTCCATAAAAACAGAAGGATGGAGAAATGGATGCTAGTATGCTAGTATGAAACATCCCAACATTTTAGCAGGGATATTATCTTTGAAATTTGTAGGGAAAAAACACATTTCTGCTGTGGCTAGATTAAGATTCCACCCCCCACCCCCTTTGGACGTGTGTCGCATTCCCATCTTCAAGATGAATTACTGTTTCAGTAGGTATTTTCAAGATGCTACAGCATCTCTATCCTGAATCAGTGCCATGTGGTGTGGGTGGATATGTTTATTAGGAAGATCAGGTTCAATGCTGAGTAATCTGATGTTGCTCAACTGCTGTAGGAATGTGCCTAGAATTGCACCTTGCTTTTTCATTTTGGATGCTATTTGCTCAACTTTTAGTTTCATGAAAATAATTCAGTAATTCACAGGGTACCCTTTGACAGTGGGATTTCAAGTTGTAAAAAGCTCATTTCAAATTTTGAATGCAGAATATACTATTGCTCCAGGATTACTTAGAAAAGAATTTAAAGAGTTCTGGTTTTCGTATGAAACATATTCAGGGAGATGTATTACTTTTCCATGCTATGAACTCAAGTAAGAAGTGAGATGCAATATCAGCGATGACGTGGCTGCTCATTTGGGGATGTCCAGATCTACCGACGCGGATAATTTCCTGTGTTGTGTCTTGGCCAAAAAGCTATTGAGAGAATATGATTTCAAGAATGTAATATCTTCTGTGAGAATGTCACCTATTGACAACATATTCAGCATGCTTTAATACTGATTTGAATTTAATCCAGGTTCACATACTAAGATCTTGATACTTTTAATTGTATTACCTTAGTAAGTTTTTAGTTCATTGGTTATGTTGATAAATGTATATAATGGACTGAGCCATGTGATATTATGGGTAGTTAAACTTTTAAAAATGTCTTTGTAGCTTATTTTGGCAAATAGTTGTGAATTGTTTATATTCTGCCCTATTTGCTTTGCCATCTTCTATATATATTAATATACATTCATGTTTGCTGAATTATTTAAGAGTAAGTTGGGGACATTTTGCCCTCTTAGCTCTAAATAGTGTAGTTTTTATTTCTTAGGAACAAGAACATTCTCTTATAAAACTATAGCACCATTATGAAATCAGAAATTTAACATTGATACAATGCTATTTTTTAATTCACAGTCCAAATTCATATGTCATCAGTTGTCTGAATAATATCTTTTACAACACATTTTTCCTGGCTTGGGATCCAATCCAGAGTCATACTCTATTTATATCTCTGTAGTCTCCTTTAATTTGGAGTGGTTATTTAGCCTTTCTTTGTCTTTCTTGACCTTGTCATTTTTAAAGAGTTCAGGCCAGTTGTTGTGCAGAATGACCCTCAATTGGGGAGTGTCTGATGTTTCCTTAAGATTAGATTCAGGTCACGCTTTTTGTAAAAAATACCACAGGAGCGATGTTTTGTCCTTCTCAGTGTGTCCTATCAGTTGGCAGGTAATGCCAGTTTGTCCCAGTGTCAGTGATGCTGGCTTTCATCAGTGATGGAGGTGGTGTCTACAAAGTTTCTCTAAAGTTACCCCTTGACCCTTTAAAATTAATAAGGAATTTGTGGAGAGAGACTTTAAGTCTGTGTAAATGGCTTGGTTCTCATCATACTATATCCATTCATTGGTGATTTTCTGACCCTGTCATTCTGCAATCCTTTATTGGTTGACACTGTACTGTAAGGAAGAGGGTTTTTCTTTTCCATGTATTTATTCATTACTTCATTTATATAAGCTTGGTATTAGATAAGTTTTAATCTTTACAATGACTATTTTATGTGGCTCAACATATTTACTGCTCTGCTTTTAAGATTAGAGGCATATATCTATGCATGTATCTTCCTATCCAGTTATATTTTCAGTGATTATATATTTATTAAATGTATATATTCTTCATTGATAAGCTTAAAATTATTGCACTTTCTGCCTCACCTGGTGGTCAGTCTCAGTCAACAGTCTGGTTTATTGAACCCAAATCTCTCCCCATTCTCTTTACCTGCCATACCCGTTACACTCAGCCTGTTTGTAACAAGGTGGGCCCTCAGTTTAGTCTATGTTTTGGACAGTGTGAGTTGTGGATCTGTAAATATGAACAGTATCTCTACTGCTCATTCAAATATTTTGTTTCCATAGTCTGTGGGGTTTTTTTGTGTGTGTGTGTGTGTTTTGTTTTTTTTTTTTACTTTCCTTACAATTTTTATTTTGCTGTTCAAGGGGCCACTGATTCTTTGGATTTAGCATCAGTCTGCTTTCCTTATATAATGATTTCAAGGGAGGGAAGGCCAGACACGGAGGAGTTAATGCCAGAAGATCAGCTGGGGATCATTTTAAATATCAGCTAGTTTAGAATAAAGATGAATGTGGTGAGTTCTTTTTGAGAGGTGCTTGTAATAAAAAGTGCTTTGACTTTTTTTTTTGGCATTTAAAAACTTTAATGCACTATAACTTCCTGTCAAAATTTCTGGGGAAAAAAATCAAATAAACGTGCAAATCAACAACGCATTAGCATCCTTAATGGTACCTATGCTCCTTCCCTCTCTGTGGCTAGCCTGGTTCTAATGACACATTATGTGCTTAGAAGACTCTGGTGACCCATGAGAGGCCTTTACCATACCCACCACCTGAGTCAAAAAAACTCCAACCCTCTCAGGAGGCCTTCGCCTCTGGAGAGCCTCTTGCTGTAATGTTGGAGACACATAGAATTATTCTTTTCGACACAGAAGGACACATTGAGGATGTTTTGACTTTAGTCACCCACTGAGAGACCTTAATAAGATTTCTGCAGCCATGAAGCTCGCAGTTTAAGTTGCTTTAGTCTTCTGGACTCAGGATGGCTTTCTTTGAACTCATGTAGTAATAAATGCAAAAAACAAACTCCTTCAGTTTCCCTGCATTTGTATGGTAGATCTCATTTTTTTGTTATAGCATTGGAAAAAATAGTGTTATGCATAATTGTTCAGAAGAAGTGTCATCAAACTGAATGAATTTGTTTTAAATTCCACATACCTTTTGTTTTCATGTTTACAAACTAAGTTATTTAAAATTTTAGAAGTACATAAAGCACTTTTTGAAGATCCTGCATGTGGCCTTTTAAAAAGGTTTTTTCAGAGTTAACATCTTGTTGATAGTGGGGTTTATATATTTAAAGTAAGAAAACAAAATCAAGGCCGTTGGGCGTGCTTTAGCTACCAGGTAAGCCAGTTTCATGATTTCTTAGCTAACACATCTTTGAATGGTGGAATGTGAATCATGATTCACCACTGTATCACTTTTCTGTGTAAAGGTGTCCAAGATGGTCTAGCCAGAAAAGGTTGACAGACAAGGGAGCCTGTGGTGGTGAATATCTTGAGTGGGAGAATGAAACCAAAGGGGAGTCAGGGAATCTGGAGAGGCAAGAGGAGGAGGAGTCAGGGTGCCTTGATGAACGGCAGGAGATGTTCCCAATTCTGCTTGTGGGAACCTTTCCCTAAAATGAAATGCTTTGCAACTCTTTTATAATTTCCAGTGGTTTGCTAGCTCCTTTTAAAGAGACTGGCGCAAACCAGACACTCCAGGACCTCTAAGCCTCGGTTTCCACAACTATAAAATAAAGAATCTATTCACAGAGTTATTGTCAAGACTATGTATCCTGGCACCTATTAGGCACTCAAACATCCCTTTCAGCCCCCTGTTGTAAGTCAGTGATCTCCAATAGTTTTCTAACTCTCTGCATTTCCTGACGTGGCTGATATCTTAACCCTACAGACAGACACATGTTTGGGTTTGTTTGTTGGTCCACTTGTTACTTGTCCTGGCCAAGGTGGTTTGCATGGGGAGCAGTAGCTTGTGTCCAGGGAAGGAGCTGGGAAGGGACAGCAGTGGCGGAAGACGGGGCCCTGGATGAACAGCTTAAGAGATTGGTAGTGGTTTGGCAGCAACCCCACAAATGAGAAAAACCCTATTGTTCGAAAGGTCCTTAGAGAATTGAAAAAATTCTTTGTAAGCTTGTTTTCAACAGTAGAATGGGAAGAAAGGACAGTACAAAGGTAGTGTGTTGTATGGCAGAGGAAAAGTCTTGGAACTGCTGGAGTGGGGGGTTACTGGAGGCAGTAAACTAGAGAATAGAATCAAGGGACATAAACAGAAGGAATAGATCGATCAATTGATCTGTCTACCTGTCTATCTGTCTTTCTGTCTATCTGTCTCTCAGTTTAACTGCTCAAGCTGGTTCTTGTTCAGTAACAGCAGATATTTTAGCATTGAGACACTTTATTTAAATGTCCACATTTTCTAAATAGTCGACTTCTATGTAAGGTGAAAGACTTCAGTCCCAACATGACAAATGGAGCCAGAGCTCATTTATCAGCCTTTTCTATGGCATGAAAATGTATTCACACACAAAATTTTTTTTGCATCTGATTTTTGCCAGATTTTCTATGAAATTAAAATTTAAAAGAATTTGCCAATGATGAAAAAAATACTGTCCAACTTGGAAGACTATGTGAGTTATTTTTAAAAAAATAAAGTGAGATGTACAGAGAAAAGACTAAATCTGTCTTGGAATCTGAAAGAATTTGATCCTTGTGCTGTTGCTAATTAGCTGTGAAATTGTGAGTGTTCTCTTCTTCTGTAAAATAAAAGTGATGACGACAATGTTGAAGCAAGCCTTTTGGACTTGATAGTGGAAGATGCCGTGCTTTGCTCCAGCTCAGGGCGAATCTTCAGATAAATGTGGTGATGATACTAATATTGGGGGTAAGCCGGATGGAGTCCTCCGCTGTCTTTGATGTTACCTGATCATTTTGGACATGCTATTTTTTTAAGTGATTGGAGTAAAACCGTTATTCTCTTAGGTAGTCTTTATTTTCCTTTTCCTGTGAATTTATAACTGTAATAGACATTATCAAACATCTGAAAAATACATGGTGCAGAGTTTAGAGGTCTCACACACAGTCACAAAGTCACACCCTCATGTGTTTACTCATACCCTTTCTCCGTACTCTGCTTTAGTGCCTTAGGGAAATAGGGAAATTTCATAGAATGGCTGCTTTGGCTTGTGTCCTAATTTATAACTTCTTTAAGGGTAAGATTTTAAAGAATATGCTTTGTTTTGATTGCATATTTACAATAAGTGTTACTAAATGTAAAAATCACAATGCTAGACATGAAAGGTTTCATTATGTCTTCCTTTCCAATTGACTTTAAAACAAAGGGGATAAAATATCAGCATTGAGAAACAATCTGCAAAAAGTCTATGTTTTGAGATTATCATTTATAGATACATACCTGAGATACATCATGTCATTTCTTCTCTGCTGCATTTATACTACATTTTAGAACTATTTACTTTGTGTTAAATATATTAACATTATGATTTCGAAATGATAACTGAATGAAGCAACCACATTCTTCTTTTGCTTTTGAACATGATTTTTATTCTTGCAATATTAATCTTTCTTCCTTCTACACAATTACTTAACTTATGTTGTGTAATGTGGCATGAACTAGCTAGGAGATTGAAAGACTTTGGCTTTGTTTGGACTCTGCTCTCTTTCTTTAAGCAAATCATTTAAACTCTGTCAGCTCTCTTATCTGCAACATGGTGTGATGGAATAAGATGATATGTATGGTTCCTTCTCCTCTGACATCCTGTGATTTTATTAGTCTTTGGCTATGGACAAATTGATCAGAGTTGCATCCTCAGGAAGGCAATTTAATCAGTATGAGAGGCAATCTGGGTAATTTATCTCCATATTGCCTTTATTCTTAATAGCGTGGTAGAAATTCTTTTTCTTTTTGATTTAGCTGGATAATTGCTTGAATTCTATCCAGGACCACTTTGCAGCAGAATTTAAAATTTCAATTTCCTCATTATCTCATTGTCATTCTTCTCCATTCACACTAATAGTGGTCTGAAGTCCTCTTTCTTTTTGAATCTTAACAGTGTCCTGAGTCCACGGACTCCTATGGAATTGGCAACTACCTTAACAGTGAATGTGCTGATTCCATTGGGAGTCTTGGTTTGGTTCTGGTGGGTGTTTTCATTGCATATTAAATGTGTGCACTATCTGAGTCCATTCATGGGACTCAACGTGGGAGATTCTATGACTGCTTTTAAACCAGCTGTTTCTTTTCCTTCATCTCTTTAAAACCATGGGGGAATTGCTTGGAACATCAAATTTATTTCCCGGCAATTCCTGGCATGGGGCAACATTGAAATAGAGCATGCATTCAGCTTTCCCAGATGAGAGAAATAAAAATGAATAATAAGAAAACTTTGATACTGCTGTGAATAATTTTTTATTGTACTAAAATATACATAACACAAAATTTACCACTGTAACCATTTAAGTGTGCAGTTCTGTGGCATTAGGTATATTCACATTGTTGTGCAACCATCACATCCACCTCCTGGAGTTCTTCATCTTCCCTAACTAAGCTTTGTACTCATTAAACAATAACTTCCCATCCCTCCCTTCTCCCAACCCCTGGAAACCACCCTTCTGTTTTCTGTCTCTATGAATTTGACTACTCCAGGGACCTCATAGGTAGAATCATACAGTATTTGCCCTTTGTTGACTGGCTTATTTCACATAATGTAATGTCTTCAGAGTTCATCCATGTTTCAGCATGTGTCAGAATGTTATTTTTTTTTAAGTCTGAGTAATATTCTGCTGTATGGTTGTACCACATTTTGTTTATCCATTTATTTGTTCATGGACATTTGGGTTATTTCTCTCTCTTGGCTATTGTGAATAATGCTGTGATGAACATTGGTGAACAAATATCTGTTTGAGTCCCTGCTCTCACGTCTTTTGGGTCTATACCCAGAAACACAACTGCTGGATCATATGGTTATTCTATGATTTAAATTTTTGAGGAACTGCTCTCCATGAAGGTCACACCATTTTAGATTGTCACCAGCAACACACAAAATTGTTTATTTTTTTGCTGTTCTTTCTTCCATTCCCCTCCCTTGTCGCTCATCTTCTTCCTCCCTACCCGTTCTCTCTCTGTCAAAGCTTACTAATTACTTACCACTGACTTTAGGAAAGAAATTGTGTTACTTTTTAGCAGAACTCAGTAATCAATTTCTGAAGATGGTCAGGAAGGTAAGGTGAACCCCAGATTTTGAGAAGACAGTGGAATCAGTCTACACCCACTACTATTTTTATGTACCCAGGCTCTTAGCTAGATCTGAGACCACACCAGTAGACCTCAGACACAGAAGAACAGTTCGAAAGGAGCTTTATTAAGGCTGTAAGATAGTTTGTTTTACAACCTGGGTCTTTAAGTGATAGTTATGTCCTAAAAGTCTTTTAAAATCAGGTAACAATGAATTTGGGGATATCAATTTATATATACTATTTCTTCTCTCAACAAATGATGGCACTTAAGTATATAAGAAAAGCAAGCTCTCTGAAAGTAGGGGCTCAAGGAAGGGTTCATGATCACCAACTTCTAAAAAAAAAATCCATTCCATATCCTCAAAATCTTAAATGATCTCAGGATGCTGGACTTAGAGAAGACTCTGGAGACATCTAATTGAACTCACTCATTGAAAATATGTAGAAACTGAGACCAAGAATGGGTCTAGTGATAAGAGCTCAAACTTGAGACTTTATACACTAAGTCCAATGTTTTTTTTTTCCTGCTAAAATATGTAAGTTGAATTCTTAAGAAGTCTGATAGCAATTATCTGTCTTTTAATAATCTCAGTGAGACACCTAAAATGTACAGTTTAGTTGAAACTCCAGTGTCCTCCCTTTATAAAGGTGTACATGGAGAGATCAAAGTGGAAAACTACAGCTAGTACAAACACATGCAAACTAGATGTAATTTCATTAAATTATATCAGTGTTAATCTCTATCAGATACATTATGTTGATGAAGCTGTATCATGGGAGCTTTTCTCCTGGAACAATCTAAGTACAAATGTAGTGATGACTCCAGATTTTTTTCTGCATGGAAATTTCAGTGGGTGCCAGCCTCCAGACACAAGCTGGGTCATAGGGTCAGATTTCTAGAAAATTTGGGGAAAAATTGCAGTAATATGAGGCTAGGAATTGTTTGTGAGTGATTGATGTGATTAAGTTGATGAGGGTTATCAGGTGGAATTGCTGCTTTAAATGTGTTTGATTCCAAAGGCTACGCAAGCCGGCAATAATGCACTTTTGCCTATGGATTCTGTCTTTAATTCCTGCTTATTTTGGGGCCGCATAGTACCCTGTTCAGTGACTATACTGAAGAGAAAGAATGTACTTATGTAACTAAAAATGTAAAATAAGAATGAAAACCATTATTGAAAATATTGACAGCTTAATTTAAAAGTCTGTAAGTGGTTATAATAAAGCTAGTAATTTTCCATTCAAATTCAGCCTCAAAACAGACACATTACTAGTGTTTGTTCAGTAATACTAAAAGGAATCACAGAAACCCAGAAAGAATGCCTGGTATCTCTAATAATACTAGTTTCAAATGCTCTCTAGATTTGTTCTCAAATGGGGACTATTTTAAATAAAAAAAATGTGTAGGGCATTTCCTTGGTATTATTGATTAAAAAGGTAAATAAAATACATTTACATATATAACCATGTAATAAAAAATTCTCAAGAATGAGAGCACAAGTTTTTAAGACCTAGGTGACCCTGAGAGTAATCTCAATATGCAAGGTTTTTCAACCACAAAAAAAATGATGATATTCAACAAATACTCTTCTCATGAGAATAACGTAAAAGTGCATAAACTTCTGTCCTTTTTTGCACATTCTGATACACGATGCTAAAAAACACTACAAAACAATTAGTCAAGATTTTAACCTGTTCGCTATTCAGAAAGTCGCAGCCTTCTAAATCACATTCTCTGCAGATTTTCTTGATTTGTTCTTGTTTTTACTCTCCTACTTTTCTGTTCTTATTTTATTACTGTTTTTACCAGCTTTTACTACCAGTAATCCAAGAGATTTAGCGCAGGTTACTCTTTTGCTGAAAACAAAGAGGATTACAGATCAACTGTGCGTAGTCTCATTTGCCCACACATTACTGGCATTTATTTTGTGATAGCCATGCAACATGATAGCCATGTTGCACATTTCTCATGGATCTCTCAAGTTTTAAACCACGTTAAGTAGCTCTGATTATTTTTCAGATGACTCTGTTGACAGTATCAACAATGTCCAGAATGTGAACTTCAATTGTTTAACATAAAAGCATGTTTCACTTGTATATTTTGTTTCTTTCCCCAGCTTTATTGAGTTGTGATTGACAAAAATTGTATATATTTATACAACATGATTTTTAAAAGGTGTATGATATGATGATTTAATATACACATACATCCATCACCTCACCTAGTTACCTTTTTTGTATCTATTCTCTTAGCAAATTTGAGGTATATGCACAATATTACCAACTATAATCACCATGTTGTAGATTAGATCCCTGAAACTTACTCATCTTGTAACCGAAAGGCTCCATTTTATATTTTGTATAATTCACATAGTCAGGCTTGATAGTGTGGCTGTATTGAAATTTAGGTTTAGTTTAGAACCACCATTTGAAACATGTTTGGTTAACATTGTTGATATGAATAGTAAGGCAATCAGTGTCTACTAATTCAAGTCCACGGAGAAGTAGATAATTACATGCTTGGGTAAGTAGGAACCATGGACCATTTGCTTGACTCTATTAAATATTAAGGGAGAAACTAAAACAATACAGAATTATCCTTACAATATCTCTTTTTTTAAATACTCAAAGGGCCAATAGAATAGAAATGTAAATATGTCAGTTCACATATTTAGCTTCATATTATCTCTCATGTACCCCAGTATCATTATAGTTTGATAAATACTTCAATTTTAGAGCTGAAACGATTTTTCTTTCTGTGTCTATGGCCAAAGTCATTGGCCATTTTAGAACTTTCTTTCAAAATTTCTATTACGGAGTTTTCTGATGTACTGCCTCCAGAAACTATATCTAAAATGATAGAATAAAGGAAACAGAATGATTTTACTCCAATAGGCTTTTAAAAGTTCTACAAAAACTTCAGTATGGGGAGGCAAAGTGAAATACCTGGCTTTTTTCTTTTTGCTCTCACTGGATATTACTTTTCCTTGGCACTCTCTTATCTGTTCTTGGCTGGCATTCCCGAACTTTCTTAACAGTAAAAATCTGAATCTCCAAACTGCTTCTTCATTCTCCTGGATTTTTTATTTTTAGTGTTGGTTTTTTATTTGACCATAAACCTATTTTACCTGTTCTGAATGGAATGCAACACGTTCTTACTGTATAATTTTATTTGGGTTCGTACCATTAGCGTCCCTCATGCCATGCCCCTCTAGTGGTCTTGTCACATTTTTGTGTTTCCTCTTATCACATATCAGTGTTCACTGTATTCAGAAAATACTGACTCTCTAAAAACCAGTTGTTTGGAAAGCAGAGAATCTGTTTCTCTCTTTTTAAAGCTTTTGAAGACCTTATAGCGGCTCATATGACTCAGGTCTGTTTCAGCTACTTTGAGGACCTCGCCTAATCACAGATCACTTACTATACTCTTCCCCAGTGAGAAGCCATGTAGGATACTCATAGGGGTAGCTGACATGTTGACTGTAGTGAGATGGGACTATATTCTTTATTCCTAGTTGGTATGTGTTGGCAAGGAGCATTTTATTTATTTTCTTTCTGCGTTTTTCTTCACTGTCAGTATACTTAGTAGCAGATGTGGATCTTAGACTGGAATAAGTACGTATCACGTCTTTTATTTGGGGTGACAGCTCTCCATATCTGGAGAGAAACAGGAAAGCAGTATGTAGTATTTACTGTCGAGGTAGGACATGTTTCCAGCACTGCTATAAAGTGGAACATTGATGCTTCTCTCCATTCGGTGCACATATACTGAGTTTGTAGGATGTGTCACTCTAGTGCAGGCATGGTGATATAGAGATATTTAAGACCTTGCTCTTGTTCTGAAGTATCTCCTTGACAAATTGGAAAGATAGGCATGGGAAAGTACAGTACAATGTGCCCCACCCCCAAAGGTGTACACAGGTTATCATGGGAGCATATTTTTGTCTACCTATTTTTGTCAAACCCTCCAGAAGGTTCTCAACACATACGTTCATCTAGGAATTGCCCTGTGTAACCTCCAGTCTGTTAAAGATGATTTATGATCTTTTAAATCCTTTATTTCAAAGCTCAGCAAAAGCCCAGCAGATGTGGGGGTTTGGGCATCAGCTCTGTGGTATTGGGCGCTTGTTAGACAGTGGATGTCCTTATTCCCACTCATGCCTGTGGCCATCACACTTACCAGCCCTGTGTTGACACTGGCTGCTCTTCTGAGTCTGTGGCCCTTAGGCAAACCCCAAATGGGTTAGCCTTATTTTCAGGGTTTGAGATGATCACAAAGGTGATGATGTGTCACTGCCGAGACCATTATGGTAGCTGGAAATGCCTGCTTCCCTCCATAACCAAGCCTGCACTTGTCATCTCTCCCCACCAGTTAGGTGAGGGGAATCCCTCCCCCTGCACTTGGCATCTTTGCTTTCCTTGCACTGGCTTGTGCTGAGGAAGAACTTCTTGCTGAGGGTTTTCTAGGAAGTGGGTTGAGTTTTTATAGATGTACAGACCTGTGGGTTGGGTTAAACGTCTGTATTGCAGAGAAAAGCAGCACTGAAGACAATTTTTCTCTGAGGCAAATGTCTCTGGAGCTTTTCAAAATGTGAGCTCTCTAATTGTACGTAGGCAGAACCATCATTGCTGGCTCCCTCAATTACGAGGTTGAATTTTGTCTGAATACATTGGCTTCACTTTGCTGAATGCCAAGAAGGATCAAGTTTAATCTCATCTTCAAAGTGTGTTAAGAAGACCCCTTAAGAAAACTCTACCCCCACCTTCATCTCTGCTCCTTGTTTAATAAAGTCCGGTGCCTGACAGAGGTTAGTGAGGGATGGCATAGTCAATGAATGCACTGATTCCACAGGACACTGAAGTTCCAGAGAAAACTTAAAGTAAAATACTTGACCATTTACTTTGGTCGGTAGAAATGTGCTTTGACTCTCCTGACTTTATTTTTCTTGCCATTATGGATTATAAGCCTAGAATATTGGGGAGGACCCCATGTCTTGCATTCAAACTGAGCTACTTTCATCCTCATCCTTCCACATCTCCTCAGAAGACAGACATTTTTAGTTGTACAGAGACTATAATGACTGCTGGGGAGAAGGTAAAGGAAAAATTTTATTATGTAAAGAAACATTTGCAATTACACCAAGCATGAGTTTTCCTGTGGGAAACCCTCTGGTTATTGAATCCTTTCATGGGAGATCTGTCACGGGTGGGCTCCAGTAGCTAATCTAGATCCGGTCCATGTGTCTTCACATCAGAAGCACTTTTTTCTCCTAATTAATACCATTGACCTTTTGGGAAATCCTGCTTCCTGTTGAATGAGATTAATCTCAGCCCAGGATTCATCTCCATGACCCTAGCAACATATGTGACTGAACCATATGTCATGGTTGATCGTCAACAAGTTTTGATCAGTGAGAATGGCCATTTCATGTGTGTCAAGTTAATACCTCTTAAGCTCTGATGTAGTCTAGTCTGTCCAGAGTAGTGCTCAAGATGTGTTGGACAGAACAGTTCAAGGTGGCCATTGGCACCCCATGTCCTCCTTAAGGGTGAGATGATTGTGGCCTCTGCAAGCATTCTTCCAGGATGCAGCTTTTCAAGGCATCCCCACCAGTGTAGTTAGTTACGGATGAGCTTGCATGCTTATTTATGTCCAGCCGCCAGCTGTTGGAACCCACACATACACATGCTCACACACGCACACACATACACATGCATACTCATTTTGAGAACTAATGTTAATTCAGTAATAGGGGGCAAGAGAAACTGCCCGTAATTTGAAAGGCAGCTTCTTTGACAAAGTGAACCTAACATTTTTATTTAGAGCTGTCCTGGTTCTTTTTATTCGTCTCTTGCTTTCATAGCCATTTCCTTGTCTGCACAATGACCCATGTGAAAGCTTAAAATTGATTCATCTGAAGGGTGGGCAGCTTATTATTTTCAACAGGGCCCATTGACCACTCCAGTTCCTCTGTTGGGGGGAAGATGAAAACAGATGATGGCAACGTCTTCATTAATTCAGGACGAGTAACTGCTGTTAGAAGTTGCAGTTCAAAAAATAATTTGCCCAGGGTATCTTAGTACCTTTGCCCTCCCCATTTATTTTATCTGTTCTTTTGTGTATTATGAGCAAATGGGCTGATGTTTTGTCTCTGTCACTGATGAGAGCATTTGGCCACATTCGAATGGCCCTTCAGCTACTGAGTGAAGACAGGTCCCTAAGTCCCAGACTTGATTGTATGACAACGTAATGAAACTCCAGATTATTTGGAAAACACCATTTGATAGGTGACCAAGCTTTTCCCTACACGTTACATCTTTCTGTGTAACAGAAGCAGCTTAGTAAGGTAGAAGGCGACTAGACTTGGAGTCAGAAGTTCTCTAGGGGTTCTGAGCTCTCTGATTGCTAGCTGAGTAAAGTGTGGGCAAGCCACTGACATGTCATCATTCTCAGTTCTTTGACTCAGTGTGAAGATTAAATTTTAGGATTATAACAGCTCAAATTGGTTGAGCATCTTTTGCTTAGAGCTTTTAACTCTGAATACTCAGCCCTAGGGGATAGTTACTTGTATATTATCTCCATTTGATGGATGAGCAAACTAGGGCACAGAGAATGGAGGACTTTGCCCAGAGTGACACAACTGTAAGTGAAGGATCCGGGATTTGACTTCTGCGTGCCCAGCTTTGGAGCTGAGAATTTAATCACAATATTTTGAATGACTCTACATTGTATAATACAAGGTGTAAAACAAGTATCAATCCAACGTGTGGACTCCAGCTTGACTGCTAATACTAGGAAACTGAACAAAGTAAGCTCACGTTCAACCTTCTCTTAGCCTTCATTTTCCTTGACTTAACTATCTGACTTTGTTTAATGATGTTCTTCTATATCAGTTTGAAAATTAGAGATACTCTCAGAGGCAGGTCAGGGTCAGAGTGTGACCTCTGTGTAACTTCCAAGTTCCTATCCGAGCCGTTGTGACTTTGGTGACGTCTGCTTTCCACACTACCTGGCCCTGCCTTTGGTACTGTATTCTCAGATGTCCCCAGTGTCCCCAACCAGTGGCCCTGCACCATCCAGCAACCTCAAATGGCCCTTTGGCTCCCTCCCTTGGAGCCATGTTTTCTTGGAAACTTGTCTCCTGACTCACTCTTTCCAACTCTGAAGGCTCACCTACTTCCTTGTTTGCTGACATCAGTTCAAGGCTGCAAGCTTTGATTCCTAAGTCTGAACTTAGGCAGTCTGAACTTGTGGGAGCAGAACCATTTGTTAGGCGAATTCTCCCAGGCAACTCAGATGAGCTTATGAGAGCTCATTTGGAAACAATAGTGGAAAAGAACACAAGCTGGGGAGGCAGAGTTAGGTTACGATTCTCTCCCACTTCTAGCTCTGTTCCCTGAGACCAATGACGGAACGTCTCTGACTTTCAATTTCCTCATCTGTAAAATGGGGATAATGATCATAGTGGCTCAAATATACTGAGTATCTCTCAGGAGGTAGGAACTGGCCCATTTTTATAGATTATCTCACGTTTTTCATCATAACATCCTGTGCGGTAGGTCTCATGGACAGCGAACGTCAGGCCTGAACCTTAGAGAGGAGAAATAAATTAGCTACGATCTGGCAGCTAGTAAATGTTGGGGCTGGACTTCAAACCTACATCTGTCTGATTGGAGAGCTTGTGTTCTTATCTTTCCCTGATGACTTGATTGCCCTCTTGATGCTATTTGTGCTAATGACATCTTAAAATACTTATAAAATTTAAATGAAATAATGTATATAATGTATCTAGCATAAGCACCAAGTACATTTCCTTAAGAAATACCAGTTGCCTCCCCTCTGCCCCTTTCCCAGAGGCCCGTCAGTGATGGGAAAATCAGCTTTGGCATGCACAACAGGGGAGCTATTTTTGGCTGGGTGAGTAGGGCTGGAGGCGAGGAGAGCCAGGAGCTTTTCTGCGTCTCAAATCAAACCAGGCTGGCAGCTTTCATCTCTGTCTATACAGAGGCCTGACTGGCCGGCCTTGTTGGTTATGTCTTTCTTTAGAATCCCGTGTCCCTTTTTGAACCTTGTAACTTGAGAACGAGCGAACAACTGGAGGACAAATGAAAAAGATTAATGGATTAAAATATATTTGCAAAAAAATTCCTATAGGAATTGGGGCTACTTAGCCCGGTGAAGAGAAGATGGGGGATAGAATTCTTGGACCATGTCAAGGATTATATGATTGATCACAGCAACATATATGTTTCCCAAGGTGAGAGGTTGGGCTTAATGACCCCCATGTCCTTTCAAAATCTAAAATGTCACGTCTATGAAAGGGAAGTCTAGAGAGGTAAGATTAGAATAGAAATTTCAGAACCATAAGGACTTGCAGACAGTGGGAACCCTGTACTAGGTTGTTTTTGTCCTTTGGATACTTTATGTATATCGTAGGTCCTTCTGTCTCCCGCTGATTGCATCCTGTCTATTCAGGTGGTAAGCAGTCATCTTTGTTATGTGTCTCAAACAGTTCTTTGAATCCTTCACTGATGTAAAAAAAAAAAATTCTGTGATTGTTTTTCATGTTAAGGCATAAATTTCCCTTTAAAAATATGAACATGTATTTTATATTCTGTGAATGATGGTCACACAGTAAACCATTTTAGTCATTTATACCTTAGTGTCAATTAGTTTAACAGCTCTGTTCTGCTGAACAAGTGTAAGTTTTTGAGAAAATGAAGTAAAAATGTTGTTTGAACAATATTACATCAGAAAGACTGGAGGGGTTAGTACAATTCGCCGTGAGGGCGATGGTACCATTCAGGAGGGAGATAAAAGGAGGTCAGTGGAGGATGGAAGAATACAAAACGGCAGTGATGCTTTCTCATAGTTGATCGGTAGTTTCGTCAACCACAGTTACATACCAAGGACTGAGACAGATGCTGGAAGCACAGAGGTTAGTAAGACATGGCTCTACACTTGAGCACTATGTTAATTAGGATAGCATTGGCTGCTGTATCAGATTAAATTTATACACATAATTGTTCAAATGCAAAAGTATATTTCCTGTTTTTACATTGGTTTAAGATAGATGCTCCTAGTTAGTGGGTAGATCTTCTAGATGTCTTCCTTGAAGGGACCATGTCTCCTTCAAACTTAGGTCCTCACCATCTACTGAAGCCCCCTGTTCAGTGGCATTCATTTGGTAGCTGAGGGAAGCGAGAACCTCCCTTTCTTACAGTTGTGATGTAATTTGGCTCACAGTCCATCATAACAGCCACTTACATGGCCACAGCTAACAGCAGGTATGGCAGGGAGATATATTCTACCTGTTCAATCATAAAGAAAAAGAAACAGAGTTCTGGTGAACAGCTAGTCTTCTCTGCTACAGAAATTTAGGCCTAACTTTATGAAAAAAATTTACAGCTTTCAGATGAAGTTGGCCTTTTCTACCATGCCAGTTCTGCATATAGAAGGACATTATAAGATTTAACTTCCTAGGAGATTTACAAATTAGAGATTTCTGTCCATCATTTTTCTTTCTCCTTTGCTCTACCCACCTTGCTTGCATCCCTTTGGCTCAGGACCACTCTGTACCCTATGTAGACTCTCGACTAGGAGTCAGTCAGCCTGCTGCCTGTTTTAGTATGGCCCATGAGTTAAGAATGATTTTTACATTTTTAAATGGTTGAAAAACAAATCCAAAGAGGACTGATATGTTCTAATCTGTTAAAAATTACACGAAAGTCAATTTAGTGTCCATAAACAAGGTCTTGTTGGAACACAGCTGTTCTCCTCTGTTTATATATTGCCTGTGACTACTTCTGACTGTAAGTGCAGAGTTAAGTAGTAGTTGTAACCTACAGAGCCTAAAATATTTGCTACCTGGTAGAAGAGCGGACTGGGCAGAGTAATTTGAGACCAGGCTCTTGATCCCTGATACCAATAAGTAAGAGAAGAAAAGAGAAGAACTTGATCTAAGTTAGAAGAGGCTAGTATTATGTCCAAGGCCTACTCCTAATACTTTATTTTTACTTCCTTGGTCCTCTTTTACTGCATATTGGTGTATGTGCTCCATCTCTCTAGACTGCATTGTTTCATCTTTTTATCGTCTGCAGTATCTAGAACAGCACCTTGTCCTCAGCGGGTCCTCAGAAAATACTGAGTGAATGAATGAAAGGAGTCTGTGCTGCTGCCCATTTGTATGGCACTTTTGTGCCAGTTTTGGGGAAAAACATTGATGCATTTAGGCATATGCAGACTTATGGGCAAATGGGTTGACAAGAAGGAGATCTGAATTGACTGACCCTCTTGGCCCCCAGTCTAGCACCTTTGTACAGGGAAATACCTGCACAGAGGGACACAGTGACCTTGGGTGGAGTAACATGAGCATTGCTGTTGGGCAAGACCTTCAGCACTCATGGAACTTAGCCAGATTCTCACTCACCCTCGCCTGTGTACGTGGCAGCTCTCTGGCCTGGAGAATTGGTCCACAGTAGAGCAACCCAAAGTGATTGTCAGGCTTTTTGCCTCCAGCCATGCAAGTTGCTTGACGCAAGGATGACTCCTCAGCTACTCAGATACTGATCAACTTTCTGCCTAAAGGATGACCAAGCACTCCTTTAGAGGGAAAGGTTATATGGCATAAAAATACTTCATGCCAGATATTAGTGTAGAAATGGGAGCCTGTGTAAATACCTTGGTGCTGTTCCATTTGGATACATGCCACCAAAAATAACCTAAAGTAGTTCTGAAAAAGTGTCAATAAATCATCTATTTAGCTTGACACTGCAATGTACCAATTTATTTCTTTTGTAAGCTTAAGTGCTCTTCAAAGCCAGACAACTTTAAAGCCCTAATTTGAAATTTATCCTCACATAGTCCTAAAGGATGACCAAAAACTAGTTCAAAAGAAAGATTAGGGGAAGGGGCTCAACTTCTGCTGGACTGAAATCACTGACGTTTCAATGATTCTAATGTGGTATCTGTGAACCTAAAAGGATTTTGAATGAAAAGACTTACACAGTTTCTTCTAATATGTTACTCCTTCCCACATGTGCCCTAGCTGTTTGTCATCCCATTGTCTCGCCCCACCGCCCACTTTTCCTTCTCTCTCCCCCATTAACTTATCCTTTGTTTGTACCCCTGTTCCTCTAACAAGCTAGTTAATAGGCTCTGGGTATGTTATTAGCCCTTGTGACAGTGACTCCAGAATTAAGAGGTTGGTGATTAGTTTACTGCAGGGTTAAGTGGGAGAGAAGAAAGGTCTCCCCGGTGGAGAAGAAACTTAGAACATAACAGCTTAAACAAAGGTCTTCAATATACTAACAACCACTGTGCTGCTTTAAGGTGTGGAAACACGTAGCAGACAGTGTCATACAAGCCTCAGAGCCACGGTGCTGAGGGTGATTCTTTCCTTCTTTCAGAGCCAAGAGAAAACAGTGTATCAGAGACAAAACTACATCTGGGACAAAATTAACACAGGCTGTGTACTCATCAGCTTGTGTCAAGGGAACTCATTTGTGACTTATTTCAGCAGGTGTAGAAAAGTGTTAGAAAGGAAAAGACTTTTATAGAATTTTATACAATTAAAAAAGAAATACTGAGAGAGTCTTTGATTGGCAAGCATTCTGCTCCGGTGGGATTTTGGAAGCAGGGAAGGCTTTCTAATTGGCCTTCAGGAATATTTGGCCTTTCGTTGACTCCAAGGGGCAAGTAAACAGTGTGGGACATTTCAAAAGAGGGAGAACAGGTGGGGGTCAGTGGAGTGCTTTGCCACCAAACTTCCATATTATTCATTATGGCAGGCAGCTTCTCAGATGTGACCATGGATCAGAATATTTGACACTGAGTCAAAGTTAAAGGAAACATTTCTACATACCAGGCACCATGCTAAGTCCCTTATGTTACCTTTCCATATGCTGTTTTACTTTAAGTACTCTAGACTTTGGGAGAATCATTGTCATTTCCATTTACACATGGGGAGACGTTAAAGAACTGTCTCAGTTAATGGCAAGGAAGCCATGGAATTCTGCATCTAGTTTGGCCAGAAACTTCTTCCTAATACACCAACTTTTTTTCTCCTACTGAATCCTGATGGATTCTGAATCTACAAGAAATTGATATTATTGTATCTTCCACAAGTCACCCAAACAGTAAACTCCAAAGAAAGACCAAATTTTGGCTATACTGAAATATTGTTGAATTAAAAATTCTGTGTAGACATAGAAAAGAAAACAAACTTATAGTTACCAGAGGGGGAGTGGGTGGGAAGGGATAAATTGGGAATTTGAGATTTGCAGATACTAACTACTACATATAAAATAGATAAACAGCAAGGTCCTACTGTGTAGCACAGGGAAGTATATTTAATATCTTGTAGTAACCTATAATGAAAAAGAATATGAAAATGAGTATATGTATGTCTATGTATGATTGAAACATTATGCTCTACATCAGAAATTGACACAAAATTGTAAACTGACTGCACTTCAATAAAAGCACATACACACACACATACAATCATGGTCCATTTTATTAAAAAGAAATTCTGTGTAAACAGATGAGATATTAATTGTTTTTTGCCACACTAAAGTCTTTTTTTGGAAAGAGATCTGTGTGTTTGTTTTTGTTGTAGTGATACTTGCCATTATGGTATTTGGTCTTCTGGTTCTTTAGGCTTTGAAGGGTCTTAATAAATACTTCAATGGTGAATTAAGGTGACACTTAAAATAAGGAAAAAATAAGTTGGATTGTTCTTTCTTTGGCTTTCAAGATTCTTAATGACTGAATTCAACCCAACTTTTGCAAGCATACTCTACATCTGTTCTTCTCGTCCATAATTCACATCTTCTTCAAAAGGACATCTATGTTTACCTTATAGTAAATCTGTTCTCGTTTTTGTTTTGTTCCTCACCCTGTCCGTACTTTCTTTCTTTCTGCATAGCTTTCTCCATCACTCAAACCCAAGTTCAAGCCTTGATGAAGGCATGGGAAGTAGTGAACAGAACAGAGAAAACCAATCCTTTTACTGAGTGGCACTTACTTTGTCAATTGTGGAAAATTCCATACATAGAAATAGAGTGAATTATGTAATTAATTGTCATCAACAATTGTTATCCACTTTGAAAATTTGTAAATATTTTGCAGATTTCGATTCGTTGATTTGTCCTACCGCTGTTCTCTCCCTTCCCCTGCCAGCAGAGTGTTGAATGGAAGCAGTCGGAGGAGATGTTCTTGCCTTTTACTCAGTCTTAGAGGAAGATTGTTCAATGTTTATCATTAGTTACACTAGCTGTAGGTTTTTGCTGATATCATTCATCAGATTGAGATAGACTTCCTGTTCCTAGTTTTGAGAATGTTTAATCTTGATTGGCATTGAATTTTGGCAAATGCTTTTTGTGTGTCTATTGGGTGATCATACAGTTTTTTTCTTTAGTCTGCTAATATTGTTTATTTTATTGAGAGTGTAGACTAACCATGCATTCTTGGGACAAATCTTACGTGGACATGATGTGTTACCCTTTTTATGTATTGCTGGGTTTGGTGTCCTACTCTATTATTATGGATTTTTGTGTAAAACTAAAACCCAATGGAATGAGATACGTTGTCCTTTAATTTTTTGGACAGGTTTTGGCATCAGGGTAATATGGGTAATAAAATAAGTTAGGCAGTAGTCCCCAAAACTCTGTTTTCTAAAAGAATTTGTGTAATACAGGTATTATTTCTTCCTCAGATCTTTAATTCCCTGACAGAACCATCCTGACTTGAAATTTTCTTTGTGAGAATGTTTTAAAAAACATGACATGCTCAATTTCTTTGCTAGTTATAAGCCTATTCATTCATAGATAAGATAGATATAGGCCATTAATACACACATATTTTCTGTGTTTCTTCATTGTCAGTTTTGAAATGTTGCGATTTTCTAGAAAATTACCTGTTTCATCTTAGTTGTCAAATTCATTGGTATAAAGCCATTTGCTTGTGCTCACAAAAGTAGTCAGTTGCAGAAGAGCAAAGCAAGCCAAGTCTTTGGAACTCATGTCCGGTGCTTTACCTACTATCCTATCCTGTGACACAAATGATCATTTAATTAACTTGGTAAATACTTATTGATTCACTATCGTGTACCAGAATTTTGCTGTGCCGTGGAAACGCAGATAGTTAAGCTGATACCTCTTGATTTCAAGGATCCCATAGTCTGGTAGAAGAGAGACAAAACCTGCTCCATAAAATACATTGGGTTTTTTTTTTTTTTTTTTTTGATAGAAAGTGATAAGGGCTATAAATTGTATATCCCAGAAAAGGAATTGATTCCTTCTGGAAATGGAGGGATCAGAAAAGGGTTTCTAGAGAGGGAAGTATTTATACAGGGCCTTAAAGGAACTGTAGGAATACCCTAGGCAGAAAATACTTCTAACTGGAAGAAAGTGAATGCATGAAGGAACCACAGTATGAAAGGGCAAGCTGTGCTGAAGGAAGAAGGATGAGTAAGGGCCAGTGGAGCTGTGCTGGGAGAGGGTTTAAGGGGTGGGTGGAGATCAGCTTTTGAAGGATCTGGCCTCCTGCGTGGCTTGCTGGTTCATACGTGGGAAGCCAGTGGGGTTCCTCAGGTGGAGAAGTAATGTGATTGAGAGGTAGAGGTTGGGTAGAACTGATAGTACTTCTCAAAAAATGGGTTTGGAACCAGAGTTGTCAGAATCACCTGGTGGCTTTTGTTAAAACAGGGATTCCTGAGTCCAGTCTCAGCCATACCGAACAGGCTCACTGGGAGCAGGCCAGAGAGTGTGTATTTTATGCCTCTCAGATGATTCTTGATGGACATTGAGATTAGAAAATGAATTGGAATAGAGCTTTGATTTTCAAACTATCCTCTCTGATCCAGGTTCTCCTGAACTTCATTCAAACAAAACGTCTCCTGTTCTGTTTTCTATATTGAATATTGACATACAATTTTAGATTAACAAAGGGTTTCTGTAGCTTAAAACAGTTTGACAAACCATGGGGCCAGAGGATGGTGAAACTAGTGTTTGGTAAGCCATCTGGAAGCCACAGCAGTGATTTCTAAGTGCCTGTGAGGAGTGCAGGAGGGGTGAAGACAGCGATGGATTCAAGCATCACTTCTAAGGTAAAGTCGGCAGAGCTTGTAGGAGGGCTACAGAGAAGGAAGACGCAGATGGAGTCTGGGATTACTCCCGGTAGCATGGCTTGTTTCAGTCCCTGGAGCCTATGTTTGTGTATCTTTTCCACTTTTTGATTCCTGTCAACTCAACAGCGATGGTAGAAAAGCACTGTGTATAAATTACGAGATTCTCATAGATTTCCACGTTGGCAGTTTACTCACCATAAGCCACTTGCTTAGTGGGTTAATCCTCAAACTGATTCTTTATCACTCAGTATTACCACCTCCTGTTACAAGGAACCTAGATTTACTTTAAAAATAAATGTCTCTCTAACCCCGAGAATGGGTAGGCATGAACTCAAAACTTATGTTGTTACAATGATTCAGTGCCAGAAATTCTGCTCTCTTTTTTTGGGACACTGAGCCAGATTTACTGCTCTGTTCTGGAGCAGAAAAAATTCATAATCAAAATAAAATAACAGAAAAGCTTAGAGTTCAAAATAAATAATTTTAAAAGATTGGAAAGGAGACTGTTTTCATGATCTTCAAGTCTTTTCGTTTTGTTTTGTTTGTTTGCCTTTTATTTTTAAAGCAAGTTGAACAGTTTGGCCGGCTGACTGAAATATAGCAAGTTGGAGCCTTACTGTTTTGGCTCATTTACTGCTCAGGGGTTCCTAGCAGCCCCAAGTGGGTGAAAGAGGATCATAATGACTGGCACTGTTGGATTGGGACAGAGAAACAGCCCCTTTAGAAAACTGATAAGGCACCTATCTGCTCACTTGTTGGAACAGGAGAAGAAACACAAAACGGATCGTGCTTCCTAATGTAAAACTCAGTAGATGGGCTTCTCTCTTCGGCATGGGTGAAACCAACTCCTGTGGCAAAAACATCCCATGTCATTAAAATCTTCATGACAGATGGGGAGAAATAAAAATCTCTTATTACATCCTTCTATAAAGTAGCCTAAGCCACACTATGGATTAAATTTACTATCAAAATATGACCTGGTTCAAATATCTGTAAGGTAGTAATGGGATCACCTTGACTTGATTCTTTCAGATTCATTTAAAGTTATCAATAATTTAGGTCTCGGGAAAAATACAAAGTGATCAAGAAGTCAGATGTTACCACGTCACAGAAACTGGGTTTAGACAGATAAGCTCCCTCCAATTATGCATTCTGAAAAGGATCAGGGTACAACTCTGCTTCTCCTTAGAGATGTGACCTCGGTTAAAGGTCTTGATTGAGCCTTAGATTCCTAATCTGTAAAACAGAATTAAAGCACTCTCTGAAGGGTAAAAATACTATGAATTACAAAAGACAAGATAGCCTGTACAATGTTTAACACATTTACCTGTGTTTATTCCTGTTTCTTAGTTTCTAAGTGCCAAGATTGGTGACCTAAAAGTTGAACATAAAAGTGTTTTTCCTTGTTCCAGTCTGAAGACTGATTCAGCTATTCTTATGAAGTCATATTTCCCCAAGTCTGCAGTTTTTGTAGTTTTTTGTTTTTTTCTCCCACATGATTTATGGAAAAGTAAATTAGGACAATCATGATCGCCAACAATTGTGAGAGCTTTACAATCTATAAAGCACTTTCATAGACCTTGTCTTTTTGGATCTTCACACAGTGTTTTAAGGAGATGCTTTTATTTCCAGTTTATAACACCCGACACCAAGGCTCAGAGAGGTAATAACTCGTGGAAGATCATATAACAAGTACTGAGTCCAAGGCACTTCTATTTTCTACTGCAATATAAAATGTGTTTCTTCTATGCATATGTTCAGATATGAATTCTAGGTGGCCGTGAAACTTTTCATCCAAATTGGGATGTGTTTGAGAGTGAAAGGAAATGGTATTAGTAATTACCCTAGGACCACAGAGATAAACTGGGACTGTCTTCAGCAATCAGGAACATGGCTGCTTCTCAGTAAAATCCAAGTTTCGTGAGACTGGATGGCCTCCCAGTCAGTCTCATTTTTAGACTACCTTCAGCAGATTAAAAATAGTATTTTTCAACTGAACCTTAGAGAAAAGGTTTCTGAGAAAGGAAAGTAAATAGAAGAATATTGACTTTCTTGTCATAGGGCAAGAGAGCCCAAAATAATGGTCAAATTTCAAATTGCATTCCATCTCCTTGTATAGGAGAGATTTTTGTTTCTTACCCCTCTGCAGTCAGATTCCCTGGGATATAATTTGGGTCAATACTGAAAATGCCCACAGAAAGAAAGAATGATTATGTATTAAAGAGACCACTGAAGAAACATGGGAAGACTTTATAAAACTTGAGTAAACAGGATTTTCAGAGCAGCCTGGAGTTGTTTCACCAGTACACAAGTTTCCAGAGGACCCACCTACAGTTAAGATTAAAGACTAACTGTTTCTGTTCTCTGTTTTCTGTTTCCCACCTGTCTTCATGGGTAATGGGCCAAAGAAATATGAAAAATCTATAATCCCACACCAGAATATATAACGATAATGAAGGATTTCTTCAGAATCATTCTCCATGAAGGATAGAGTAGTAAGCTGAAAAGGAATCTCAGTTGCCTACGGATGCTGCTAAGCGGTGCCTCTCCCTCTTTTCCTCCCTTCCTCCTCCCATCCCTTTCTTCCTACTTTCCTTCTGCTGCCTCCCTTCTGTCTTATCTTCCTTGATATTTTCCCTTCTTTTCTTCCAAAACCTAGAACTGTGCTTGGTACTTAATAGGATTCTGATAATACATGCTAATTGACTTATTCTTTTATTGGGGTTGTTTTTAAAAAAGTGACTGATGAGTTGGCTAACTTTTCCAGAAGTACCCTTTCGGCCCTCAAATTTGTATCAGTCTTCCAGCAAGTTGGGCAGCATGGTGGTGTTCAGCACTTCGGGTCCCTCACTGATGTCCCAAAGAGCCATTTAGGCTGTCTGCCAATCACTTTGTGCCTCATTAAGGGAGATCCTAGGCACCTATGACCTATTATTATGTCTTGGTTACTGGACAGTTTCTAGTCTTCAAAACAAAATGGAAATCCCTTCAATAACAGTTATCCCAGACATTCTAGGCCATGGCCGGTGGGGAGCGGGGGAGGAAGGAGACTGTTTCTAAATTTAAAAAAGAAAGAAGGAAAAATGGGAAAGAAGGAACTGAGAAAGTTTCACATTACACTTGATTTCTTTCCTTCCTCCCTCAGTGAGTCGACTGAACAGTGAACGAAAGGGATCAGACAGGTAATACTTCTCCCACAGCATCAGCTGTCCTTAGGTTTTTGAATCCTACCTCCAGCAATTCCTGCTTGACTTAAACCATCTGCAAAATGAGAAGAGTAAGAGTCTTGCTCTGAGATGTTCTTACTGGGATTAAACAAGTTACCACGAATGAGGCCCCTAGGAGAGTGACTGGCATGTAGTAAACATTAAGAAAAATTAGGACATTCAGTTGATGAGATCATTTTTCCTTTGGTGCTGACGCAGTTCCTGATGGTCATGTCTTACACCCAGGCAGACTCTGTTGCTGCCTGGGTGATGTTCCTTTACAGATTTTCCCAAAGAACCCCAACCCCAAAGACTAACTCCATGTGCTCACCAGTGCCAAAAGGCCTTTATCAGGGAACAAAAACTCTCACTCCTCAAGTGCCTAAAGAGAGAACACTTCAGACTCTGAGTCCAAAAAGGACTTAAAAAAAAAATTTGATACAAAAGCCAGAGGGTCTAGGTGTTTTCTGGGAGTGAGAGCAAAGGCAGTCTGTGAGAGGGAGAATGCTAAAAACAACCACATCCCATGGTACCGAAACAAATCTGAACCTCCTCCAAATTTCCCCAACATCTCTGCACCTCTGGTATCTCATTTACCTAAAGCACAAGAAACTGAAAGAAGGACAGGAAAGGAATGGCAGCTCACAGGGCATCTTGAGGACTAAGACGATTCCCAGGGAATTCTGCAAATTTCCTAAGTAACATCTGGGGCTAAGTTGGTACACATGAATGAATATTCCAGTGTTGCTTTGAGGAGTTCTTTGTCAGTATCCTGCTTTAAGAATGAAGGGTGACGTCAGTCAGGAAGAAACCCCAGTGAATCCTAAGACTTATGCTCCAATTAAGCAGGAAGACACGTTAGAGCATGAAAGGTCTGATAATTATTCATACCTGTTGTGCTTCTGTAATAACCCTAAGCCTAAATGTACATTACCCTAACTTGAACATGAATTCTTTTTACACAGTAGCTCAAGGCCTTGAATATTTAATTGCCTTTTTTTTTTTCTACAAGAAAATTATTTACAAGGAAATGTTGAAAAATAATCTCCCTGGAAGAAAAAGTTCCTATCTCATGAAAAATAAATCCAGGTAAATTGAGTTATGAAAAATCTCTTCCAATAGGAGCAGAAGCTTGGAAGCCTTTTTCCTGTTCAACAAACAAAAAGTTGACTTCCCAGATGATAAATTCATGGCACAATATAATTTTGGGTATTGCAGAAGCCTGGGCTTCTGGGTCATCCTGGATTTAAACCTGACTTACTGTCCACTCTTCCTTCAAAGGTCCTGGCACTTCTACTGTTGAGGAGGAGCTTTTAGAGGCTTAAAAGAGCTTTTTGCTTTTTGGAAGGAAGTATCTTGCTTTTTCAGATCACCATGGCCGGCTGGTTTGTGTATAAGCTATGCCTGGATTCTCTCTAAGAAATGATTCTTGGAATAAGGTCCTGGAAGGCCTTACTCTGCTGCCCAGGAGATAGAATCCTACAATGACTGAGCATGCTTTTCAGAATCCGATGGTCTGGATTCAAACCCAGTTTTGCTAATTCTCTAGCAAGAGGAATGTGTGAAAATGACCTCTCTCTTTAAGGCTGAGCTTCCTCAGTTGTAAAGAGGATAATATTACCTGTTAAGGTTCTGGTGGAGGTTAAAATGGAAAAAGGCAGATAAAGGGCGTAGCATGTTATAGAGCCAAACATGAGCACCCCAGGAGAGGCAGCTATTATGGTTAATTTGAAACATCTTGGGCTGTAAAGTATTTGTGGAGCTCTTATGACCGATAGTTTAATTCAACTATGATAAGAAGAGATCTGCTCATTTGTATATAGAGAAGCGAAAAATGGTGAGGGTCTTGGAATGGCGAGGAGCAAGGGAATAAGGCCCTGTGAAGGCTTAGTGGGCGATGTTGCTTCTAAGTAGCTTGGTTCTAGTTGAGGAGATGTGACGTGTACCTAAGTCATAGTAGTACCAAGTAGAAAGTGGTGAGACTCTCAGAGTGGAGCTAACATGCTCCTAGAACTCAGAGGAGGGAGAGAGAACAAGAGCAGAGGGGAATCACAGAACCCTGTGATGCACGTCTCTGTAATCTTAATATTTTGACACTAGGACTCGTATAATTACATTGACTTGAAAATTTCAGGTTGAAAAGATTCACATTATATTCTGCAAAAACTTTGGACTTGCCTGAGAGTGTTCAAGTTCAACTTGTATTCTCTGATTACACTAACCTAGGGCCATGAAATCAGTATCCATTTAAAATGAGAATCAAGTCAGGCTTTCCCCAGAGGACAGTTGGCCTTTTGCCCAGTGGTCTGCACAGTAACATGCTTTTACACACTTCCCTAGTTGGGAAAGAAGGGAAGGGAAGTGGGAGAAGAAACAAGAGAGAAGCAGTGTTGATCCCTTGTGTGTAGAAACTCTGGGCTGGTCGTCAAGAAAATTTGCTCCTGGTTTCAGGGAATGCTGCCCTGATCTTGGTGGGAACAGTGAGAATGATCGTCTCGTTCTTTCTCCTCTCTTGTGCTCATTCTCTCTTCATCTTTTTTCATGTTATTTGTCATTCGACTCATTCTTTTGCTCATTTGTGCATGAAAGATTAAGTTTCTAGTCTAAGAACTAAGGAGCTGCTGGGAATAAGATGAATAAATCAAGACCCTTGTTCCAATCACCCTCATAAGAAAGCCCAGGAATGCCTAGTAATAGTTTTCACATTGGATACAGGGAATGGGGTCCCCACGTGAAATGCCTTGAAAGGCTGACTTATCCTTTATTCTATTCCTGTGCATGTTTCTAGATACTGTTAGGGACTGAGTTTGCCCTGCCCCTGATTGTGCTGCTGCTTCATACTTCCAGCTCTTCACCTAAGTAAGCAGCTTTGCTTACATCTAAAAGTGTTTTAAAATTTGAGTCTAGAAAACGATTCTTCTGATAGTGTTGAGTTATAGACATAAAAGGGAAATGGGGGCGTAGTTGGGAAAAACTGGTTGTAAGCATATTTTGAAACAGTAGCATTGAAGTAACATTTGGTTGACTTGTAGAAGAGAAGATTAAGTTCAGTTTTCCATCTGTTTTCTACTCCTAGAGGCTTCTAATCATGACTAATTTTATGGGTGAACCACTATTGACATGGTATGTTTCGAAAGGACTTGAAGAGTAGCAAAAAGGCCCCAGTCCAAACATATTTCTTCCCTTGATTCCTGAAATACCAGGATGAGCAATTCTCTTTGTGAATTACTGCCCTTTTTGGTGCTTTTTTCTCGTCTTTTCTCTTTCTCTTTCTTTTTCTCTTTCTTTTTCTTTTTCTTTCTTTTTTTAAAATGATACTCCTCTGGGCCGGATTGTAAGAGATTTCCCCAACTCTTGAGAAAACTCTTGACATTGCCTTCCTCCAGAATTGAGAAAAATGGGCAAATCAGAATTCCGTTCTTTGTAAATACAACCTAATTCCATTCTTTGACTTTATATAACTAAGAAAGTCCAGTCTATTGGGATTCATTTTGCACAGATAAGACTCTGGGTCATATCTGTGATGAAAAGTACATAGAAAAAGGAAGACTTAACTAAGGAATACTAGAGCCTGAACATGTTCACCTAAAATATGTAGACAGTTGTGGTACCAGTTCATTTTTTGGCCTCTGGTTATCAGGATAACTGCCTGTTTGTCTTCTTCACTCTAAATGTGGGCGATGGCTTTGGATTATAACAAGGATAGTTATGGTCTTCAAACCACTAACAGAGAGCTTGTCCATTTTTGCCAGTTGGATTAGTTGACACAAGGCAGAAAGTTAGAATATATTTGCATTCATTGATTCAATGGAGTTTCTTGCTGAAGTATGTTGTACCATATTATCTTGTCACTGTCTTGTAACTGACATATGCCCAATTGCCTTATATACTTTAGAAGCAACTGTCGTTTTATCTTGAAGAACAGTTAAGTTTTCTGAAGGCTAAATGTTTCCAAGGAAGAAAAAAAAAAAGCCAGACTACAGTTTAATTTATTGAAACTTATTTATAATTCAGTACTTACTGTCCTGAAAATGCCTGTCCCCTTGGAAATATGATTCAGATGCCCTGAACTAAGGAAACATTTTCCTTTTTCCTGTGTAAAATATGAAACAAAAGACAACTGAAAAACACTTCATTAAAACAGTTCCTTTGTCCTTCTGACAATGAAAATTGAAGAGAGACATGCCAGTTTGGCTATGTGGGTGGTCCTCTTTCTATGCTAACCTTAACATGACCTTACAAAAATCACTGAAAGTTATTTGATGGTTCTAGAGATTTTAAAAATATGTGTTGAAAAACAATAGTAACATGCACTGGGGGATTTCAGAAATGCCATCTATTAAAAATGAGGTTCCAAGAGCAGAAGGATCTGCCTAAAAACGTTTGCTCCACCCGGATCTTAGTGTCTTTGCGTGTTTACACACCTGGGCAGACCCTTCTGTGGTCAGGTCATGTTCCTTGGTCACTTGGTCCACTCTTTCAAGGTCCTCCACAGGCCAGTTTCGCCATCAGTTGCATGTAACTGGTCTAACTCAATGTATGTATGATACGTATCACATGAACTTAAAGTATGCTCCCCATGGGAATCTCTCTCTCTCTTTTTTTGTTCAGTAATTCTAGAACATTTCTCATCTCCCAACGTCCTGAACATCTTCAGAGTGCAGCAAAAAGCAGGGTTTGATTATCAGATGAAAAATGAAAATTAGATGCTGTTCTTTTCTTTTCCTTTTCTTTCTTACTGTATATGTCTTTTACTCCTTTTAGTTTTTGATTTCCTAGGATGGCCTGAGAAAAGTCAGATGCTTTACGAGAAAAAGTGCTTTCTGATTAATCTGTCTTGCCAGCCAGACAATTCAGTCTAACAGTTTTGAGGAATGAAAAATGAACCATGTACTTTTGCCATAGGTTAACATTTTGCTATTAAATGAAATTTGATATTTTACCTCTAACTCCATTAAAACAATGCTGTCTAAAAATATCATGTGTCCAAAACTATCAAGAAAAAAATGCCATTTTCTCTCTGTACTGTTATAAAGTAGCTTTGTCTGGTTTGGTTGTAGAAGAACCAAAGATAATAAACCAAAGTGTTCTTATTTTAGTGATATATTCCTGTTAAGTAGCATACAGGGAGCCTATAGGCGTGTCCTCATGAAGTCTTAAGAAATGTGTCTTCTTTCTCTGAAATGTCACCAGATTTAAAAATAAAAAAACACTCCACAACCTTCCTATGAAATGGAGTTACTCTAATACGTACGTACTTTTAGCACATTGCACACCTTTTGTTATTCAACTTGACATGACTCATGCTTACAGAATATTTGGCAGGACTTTACATTTGAGTTCCCAAATGAGTATGCAACTTAGATTAATTAAGACTGTTATTTCATGGAGTATAAATACAACTGCTTATTAAAACATATTTATTGAGGATAAACAATTATGTAATAGAAACCAGCTCCAGAATATAATAATGTGACTGATGAAAAGGCAATTGATTACAAATGACATAATTACTGAGGGTTAAAAATGATGCAATTGATATGACTTGTTATTTCTTAAGTAGGCTTTAATAAGCATTTTGATCATTATTTAATGTGCAATAACTCACTTATTACATCCAAACAAAGAGTTACTTTCCAACTCAGTACACGTGGCTTTAACAGTGCTTAGGGGAGTTGAGAAGCTTATAACTTTACTCTTAGGATTGAGAAAGACATTGACAAAGAATGTTAATTAAGTGTTACCGATTACATTTTATTTTAGGAAATGGAAAGAAAAAACCAAGGTCTTTGATTGGAAACTTTTGCCAACTCTCTGACAAATGAGGAGCCCCACATGCAACAGGGGCCCCTTGGTTTGCACGGGGAGGACCTAAGACTACCATTTGTGTTTCTGTGACTTGCTCTTTCCCAAAGAAGCCTCTAAGGAGTCATTCACGACCACTGTCACTCCAGAGGGAGTTTGCCAGGGATTAGTAGTTTTGTTTTAACTCTGGCATTAAAATGAGTATTTCCCCCTAACTTCTCTCTAGTTCCTTAGTTTCCACAGTAATGTGATATGCACAGTGGTATTGAGAAGGGAGAAAGACTTAAAGAGGCACAACCAGTAATTTATGACCTCAGTTTTAGGTGATGGAAATAAGGAATATGTTATGAAGTTAGAACAGTGTGTGTGGAATTAAGCCTTTCCCAAGGGTTTGCAGGGGCCCAGAGATGGGAGTTGGAGTGAGAAAGGGCAAAATGTGCTGAAAACTGTTTTCTTCTCTATGTGGTGCATCAGAACCCATTATCAGTAAGCATTCCTTAAGACATACAGTAATTTGCTTTCCTTAAGCAAAATGTTTCCTTTGTCACAAAGCTAGTTGTGAACACTGTTCTCCAATATTCCAGGGCTTCTGGAACATTTCTTAACAGAGGACTCTCTGTTTACTAGTTCTAAATATTATTTGCTGATCTTTTTCGAAAGGACATACAGGAAAGATTGGCTTCTCTCCAGTGGTGAGGGGAAACTGTACATGTGATGTGTGTACTTGTGTTTATAGAACACAGTTGAAAAAGAATTTTATCTGGAAGTTGTGTCTTTAAGATGTAAGTAGTTAGGATATCTCTGCTCTAGTTTGATGGTATGGATGGAGAGCCCTTGATCTTACCAAGTCAAGTTGACCAGATACTTCAGAGGAATCTCAAAATGGCCTTTTTCATGCATGTAAAGATACCCACAACTTTAATTTATTTTGTATCTTTTTAAAAATTGATTGGGGGAGGTAAATTAGATTTTATTTTATTTTTAGAGGTACTGGGGATTGAACCCAGGACCTTATACATGCTAAGCATGCGCTCTACCACTTAAGCTATACCCTTCCCCCCAAGATGCCTACAACTTTTATCCTTTGAGGAGGGTGTTATTCGGCACAATTGTGAGATTGATAAAGTGTGTGTGTGTGTGTGTGTGTGTGTGTGTGTGTGTGTGTGTGTGTGTAACATCTCTGTGCTTCTTTTTGTCACGTCTCAGTGGCTCCACTCACCTGTAGATGTTAACAGCTTTTATGGTATTTGGTTCAGATCACCATAATCTTTCCCTCAATCTTTCTTGCTTACATGCATGTGTGCCCACGTGAATTTATACACTGAAGAGGTAACTCTTAATTATGTCTAGACAGTCTTCTGCCATACTCATTCATAATTAAAAAAAAAGGTATCTGTTTGATGTATTCCCTCTGAGCTCTGCTAAGGGGAGAAAAATACTGCAGTGCTTGAAAGCATTGATTTCAGGTCCAAAGGCTCTGAGTTTGAGTCTCTTCTCTAAATCTTGTATATTTACTCCCTTGGCAAACCTGTTTAAATGCTCTAAGACACATAAAATTTTTGCCTGCTACTCAGGGTTGTTATAGACAATAAATTAGATGATTTATGTAAAGCACTTACTTCACACAGTGCCATCCATATAGTAAGTTTCCCATAAATTGTAGAACAGTTGTTGCTGCAGTTATTGAAGAATAAGCTACTCCACATAATCACCGAATGTCACTCGATCTATATCTAGTTGTGATGAATTAGGTCAGCACCTCCATCGCTTCAAGGCCCCTAAGAGCTCTTGTCCTTCCTGACAGCCATACCCACCTCTGACTTGACTGGTTCAACTTAGTTCTTTTAGTTCTGTCCATGGCACCTTGCTTGATGCAGTGGGTTATAGGGTAATGAATAACTACTCCCTCCTTTTTTTTTTTTCTTAATTCAAATGTGAAATGTTTAACCATCAAGATTGCCCTTGTTTCATGTGACACATTTCTTGTTCTGAAAGTTGTAAGAGAGAGAAACAGGGCTGGGCAAAAAGTGGAGGAAGAAGGGGGCTGGCGACAGAGTTTATCAGGGGCTGCCTTACCCATCTTTTGATCCTCAGTATATTGCCTCAGCCTGTGCATGGCTGCTTAAAAAGCATTAGCTGATCTGTGGAATGAATGAATGAATGAATGAATGAATACTCCACTAAACATGCCAGACCATTGCCCTCTGGATTGGTGTGTGAGGCTTCCAGCGGAGAAGGATATACACCTGGGTCCCCTGCATGGCTGTTGGAGTAGCTGAAAGTCATTCTCATTTCTCTCTGCTCTATAGCATCACACCATATAAACTGCTCATTTACAAGTCACTGGTTTAAAACAGTTCTAACCCCTTGGCTTCATGTCAGCGGAAGGAGAATGGGAGTTGTTTTGTCTTCTCTTCTCTTTAAAAGCAAGAGCTCTTAACCCAGGATTAGAAACTTCAGTAGTTCTGTGAGTCCCCTGGAAGTATTGCCAAAAATTGGGGTGTGTGTACATGTTTCTGGGGAAGGGAATTGGTTTTTATCAGATTCTCAGGGGGCTTATCTATCTTTAAAACATTACCTTTGAAATTTACAAACCATTCATTAAAGGCAAGTACAAATTGAAGCCCCTAATTCCAGTGGCATCTGAAGAAACCCCATCCATGAGAGTCTGTCTCAACTGCTCATATTTAAATTCCAGGTGTGAGAAGCTACTGAATTTTTCTGTCAACATACATATTTGTGAAATGTGGCCTGTAGGTGCATACTAAATCCTAGAACCCACTGGGAGGGTTTAGTGTGAGCTGGAAATAAGATGGGCTGGGGCTAGGACTAAAGTCTCTAGAAGGAAGAAACCAAATTTTAGTGAAAAGGAAAAGCTGAAACGAGAACAAACTGAATGCGTCATGGACTGATGAGGCAAACAGCCGGCCTCAACTTGAGAAGGACATTTGTGGGTCACTCACCCTGTGCCGTCCCTCCTGGAGGCATAGCCAAGAACTTGAACTTTAAAAATGTGATTCACTCTTCAGAAACTTGAGGATATTAAAAACTGTTAGAGGCAGGGTAGGAGGACTTACAGCAAGAGCACATCAGCATATGATGATGGGATTAACTTTTTCGTTTTTCACCGTTCACATTTGGGTCTCTGGTCATCACTCTGACATTGACAGATGAGAGAGACTATACTCACAGTTTTCACAGATAGAGCACAGGTCTATGTTTGGCTTGTTCTACAGAAAATATTACTATGTGTTTTGCAAATGAGCTGTGTGAGCACCTGTAAAACCTATTTCTCCCAGAGTAGAAAAAAATATGGCCACTGTGGTTCAGTGGAAGGTGTATATTTCTTGGAATAAAAAAGAGAAGGTTTGAATAGTAACTTCACTGCTTAGCAGCTGGGTGGAACTGGAAAGGGGAAATTTGCGCCGGACCTCAGTTGCTCCACCTGTAAATCGGGGATATTAATACTTAATTCTGGAGTTGTTGTAAGGCTGCGTGGTTAATGTCTAGCTTCAGAAATAGTAAGAAACTAATAAATGGCAATGACCATTATTAGCACTACTATGAAAAGAAAATAATTCATTTATATGCTGTTAGGCAATAAAATGGTTCATGTAAGTGAATTTTAGGAACAGAAGCTTTGGTTTGGAAATGCTAAATTTTTTGCTACTTTCTAAAATACTTGTCATGTAACTTTCCCTTCCTTGAGAGTACAGGAATGATATATTTTATCTCATTTCATGATTGTGTCATTTCTAAGACGATCAATGATGTATTATTACGTTCTACCTTAATAGGGTAATAGGAATACTGGTTTCCAGACTGTTCCAGAAAAGTGAGATGAGAAAAAAAATCATCATGGAGTTGGGTAAGTGCCCACAAAGCAATCCTTTTTTTTTTTTTTTTTTTTTTGTGAAAGCAGAACCACTGAGTTGACTGAACCCAGAGCTCTGGGTTCAAATTCTGCATGGTATGCTGACTGATTTCACCTGGGTTCCCTCTGTTTTCCATACCTTGTGGGATCAGTTTAACCAGTAAATGGAAATCCACCTGGTTAACTGAAAAGATCTATGTAAATGCTGGGGACTGTGGCAGTCAAGTTGTCAGAATATTCAGAGTAAAAAGCAGGAAGCAAATGTAAATCAAGCAGTTCCTCTCCTCACTGTATTCATACATTCCATTTCTAGACCAGCTATTAGAAAATTGTGATATAATTGACATACAACATTATATTAGTTTCAGGTGTACAATATAATGATTTGATATTTGTATATTCTGTGAAATGATCCCCACAATAAGTCTATGTAACATCTGTCACCATACATTGTTACAGAAGTTTTTTTCTTGTGATGAGAACTTTTAGGATCTATTCTCTTAGCATTTCAAATGTGCAATGTAGTATTATTAATTATGGTTGTCACGCTGTCCGTTAACATCCCTAGGACTTGCTTATTTTATAACCAGACCAGCTGTTTTTCAGAGGACTTCAACTCGGTTTTGAAATGATTATTGTCATGGAAAAGAACCATGTAGAATTTAACTCTCAAAAGCAAAGGCACATAGTGAAGAAGTAAAAAGACTGAGGAACTCAAGTAGATTGCTCCTGCTGATGAGATTGTTTTAGGGTGGGCTCTTCTAGGTAATTGGATTGACTTCCTAGTCAGCCCCAGAGTCTGCCATTGTGCCCTTTATAGTCCACTGCACACTGGGATTCCCCATGCAGAGTTAGGGGAAGCCTGTCAGAGTACATCTGCGTGTGGTCTAATACAGTGGTGGTCAAGCTCTCTTCCTCAGCATTTGAGGGTTCCACAGGAATGATTCCAGAGTGTGTGGTTAGTTGAAAGCTTCCAAGAAGATATCCAAGAAAGTGTCCACTGAAGGCAGAACTGTCAGACAGAGTCCCATAGTTACTTCAGTACTAGTAACTCCACCAGTACCTATTGAAATATCAGGATTTTATGTGAGATTTCATTAGAGAAGAGGGTTTCTTGCCTTAAAAACTTCAGAGAAGTTAAATGGAAAGTACTTTACCCAGCAAGCTTTGGGTCTGGAGAAGCTGGGGATATAACCCCAATAACGTCTCAACCTAGTAACTGCATTCATCATCCATCCTCCTCCCTCATTTCTGCTTAACTAATGAGCTCAAATACTAACTCCTAAAGAAACTTCTTCTGGTCATTTCTGAACCCAAAGGATTTCCTATTTCTCATCACTTGTCTACATCATTGTATTGGTGAGGATAGACTGATGGCTGTAACAAACAGCCCCAGGTCTCAGTGGCTTATCACATTGTAAAGATTATTTCTCCTATAGGCAAGGTCCAGCACCAATGTTCTTGGCCAGCTGGCTCTGTTGGGTTGCATTCCTCCATGAGGAGGTAGGACCCTGCTACACAGCATCCCCTCGGCCTCTGATGGACTTCCTGCAGTTAAAAGAGAAAGAAGTGTCAGTGCAATGATTTGGTTGGGCATTTGGGGAGTCAGGCTTGGAACGCAAACATGACTCGATCCCACATTCTACTGGCCACATTGTCCCGTGGAAATACAAAGAGACTAGGAAATGTAGAAATCCTTCGTGCCAAAGAAAAAAATTTGTTTAACATACAGCATTACCTTTTCCAGTAGCACTAGCTTATCCTTCCCATGTAATGCTTTGTGGTCCATCTTAAATGCTCAACTAGATGGCAAGCTCCTAAAGACAGGAATTATGCTTCATGTGCTATTCCTTGTAATCCCTGAATTGCCTGAGTCTGTTAGGGTTAGCTGCTGTAAAAACAGACTCAGTAATAACTTAAGATTTTAAGGAGTATAGCCTCTTTTATTTTTGTTCATAATTGTCCTTGGAAAATGTTATGGCAGCTTCCCTCCTCCTGAGACTCTTATTCAGGAACCTACAAACCTACACTAATAGCAACTTGGTCATCCTCAGGGTTGCTTTGTGTATTGCAGTGCCAGGCAGCAAGAAGATGAAACTGCGGTGGAGTGTGCATGCAGATTTAAAGAATGAAGCTAGGAAGAAAAACATCACTTTCACTCATATCCCACTGGTTGGAACCTGGTGACATGGCCATACCTCCCTGCCAGGGTCATTGGGAAATGTAGTTTCTAGCTGAGAAGCTACAATCCAATTTAGTTACTGTGGAAGATGGGGATAATTTGTGTTGGTGACATCTATCAGACTTGCCCACACAGAGAAAGGGGAATTTTGTTCCATCTGACAATTCTCAATTCTCCAAATTAGGAATTCTCGTTGCCAAGGTTTGAAATTAGACACTGATGTACAAAGGTGACATAATGTACCCAATGGGACACATCTACTAGATCTTAGCACTGGGATTTGCACCTGGTTCTTGATGGCTCCCAGGCCCACTTTTCTTCTGTGGGTGCCATGTCTTACACAGAGTAGGGTCTCATTAAATACAATGGGGTGGCACCTTGTGCCTGTGCCATCTCATTCTTTTTACTGCTTCTTCTTTAATCCCTGCTTTGTGCCTCCCCTGTCATTTTCAGATGTGGTTATGTGTGAAGAGTGACTTTGGGTTGGACATTCAACACAGTGTCCTCAGGTACCTTGAACAGATGACATTGTGCTGAGGTAAAAATGCAAGTCAGAAGTTCAAACCAGACACCTTCTAATCTGTTGACACATTCTATTTTTATCCCATTACAGCCGACTTTTTTTCTCATTATGGTTGGTTGGAATGCTGACCAAGTGTCTACTAAAGGTCCCTTCTTATGGAGAAAGTGATGCTATCTTGAAGGGAAAGGGAGAACTCATTTCTCTTCCCACCTCTCCCCACCGCGAGGAATGTGGAATTAACAGTGGTGGTTTACTAAGTGCTAAGGAGGGGATGCCAGGGCAGCATACTGTGTTCTTGGTTCTGTGGGTTCCCTCTGGTGATGGAATCCTCTGCTGTCAGAGTTGGGTTTTTGTTTGTTTGTTTTTTGCCTCTTCCAGGTTCTGTTCTGTCACGAAGGTGGGCTTATAATCATGAATTATAACACCATACCAATTGGGGAGTAGGGATGAATTAAGTGATATTGAGAGTGGTTTGCAAGCCCAGGGTTATATGCCTTAAAGACACTGTTTTATAGACGGTACTAAAAGCAGAGCTGAGAAGAGCAAAAGCCTCTCCACTAACTTCCTCTCTTTCTCAAACACACACACACAATTTCCAAGTCACTCTGTGTGAGGTCTAAGGAGACATAAAGATAGTCTTGATTCAGATACAGCTCTGTCATTGGCTTGTTGTGTGTTTTTGACCAATCATTCAGCCGTTCTGAGCCTTGGTTTCCTCATGTGTAACATAGAGTTACCGTTTGTACTTATTCCATAGTTATTTTGATAATGAAATTTGATTATATATATATATATATATATATATATATATATATACACACACAAAAGTTAATATATTTAATAAATTTTAACAGTGTTATTTTTGTCTTAAATTCAAAACGTCCGAAATCTTCTCTTCCCTATACCATTTCAGGCTAGTGAAAAACTGAGTGGGTTTTTGTTTCATGTTTTGTTTTTAATGTCCACAAGAAGAGAAGAAAGAAGGAAGTCTATAACTACTCATTTTGATTTTTTTGTTTCTTTTTAAAATTTAAATTTAGGGTCACCATATTGCCTGATTCAAGCCACATTTATCCAGATTTCATCAAAATGTAAATGTAACAATTGTCCATCTATTATTCCTGCAGTTAGCTAATTAGACACGATTGCATACATAACTGTCTGGTAATGCAGTGGTTTTGCTAAATTCCACAATGTTAGAATAATATTGCCAGTGTTTTGAATCTGGCTGGAAGAAGCAGAGGGGCTCACAGGCTTTTTATGGAGGGGCTTTTGTTGGAACCTAGATATTACCATTAATTAGGCAGAATATAGGAGAAAAACACCAAGTCCCTAAAATAATTTTGTTTAGAAATTTCTCATCTGGGAGTCCCTATGTCTGTTGGAAGTAATAGAGATTTATTCTGTTTGAGATCAGATTTCCCCTAATGTGATGTACACTGTTGGAGAATATTGGTAGGCTTTGCAATTCATAACAGTGTTCCTCTTTTTAGAGGCCTGAAGGGTGTTGACAATGGAAAGTTTTTTAGCGTGACTAATACTCTCTATGAATAAACTAGATCCTTAAGTTGTCCTCTGAAGGCCTGATACCTTAACCAAAACCTCTTTTAGAAAAATTAATATAAGTTTTTCTCAAGGGCCATATGGAAATCTAGTTCTTAAAGTCAGATCAGAGATCCAGGTTCAACTAAAATATTTTGGGATACGTCTTATCTCCCTGAGTCCTTTCCCTGGAGCTTTGACATCCCTCGTGTCACTGAGTCATCACTGATTATCCCCTCTCATCAGATGGGTACACTGATGTGTCATTTACTTTGGAAATTGAGACATACCTCCCTTCCCTGTGGTTGTCACTCTTTGTGCACCTTCTTGAAAAATCATAAATTATTTTTGCTGACCCAGACCTCTTCAGGGAACGATCAACTCATCCATGTTTCAAAACCATTTCAAGCAGCAAGGTTACTTCAGTCAGGGCTTGCCGTGCTGAGCTGGTTTTAGGTGAGAGTGGCATGGGGCGAGGATGACACTCTAGTACTAGACACATTTGTGAAACAGAACGGAAATTAATGATGGAAAAGGCTCCGCACTCCGTGTACCTTTCCTTCTTCCATGATGTGAAAACATCCCTTGAGCTATGTAAAAGGGAGAAACATGACAGAAAGCCTACGCTCTCACCTCTGTTATTTCAGGGGACGAGCAAGGGGGAAAGCACGGAGAGTTGACAGTATTACTGGTTCAGCAGAAACCCTGGAAGTCTGTCAACTGGAGGATCCTTTCTTGTCTTGGCTTGTTTTGGAGCTCGGACGAGCGCTGATAGTCTTAACCCTAGTTAATTTATGTAGCTTCAGCAAGAAAGGTTGTCAGGGCCCACAGGATGAAGAAAGAGGGCTAAAAAAAGGCAAATGAGACTGGGGACATGTCTAAACTTTCTCCAGCAACACAGTCACCCGGCACGTCAGGTGGGGAAAAAAAAAAAAACCAGATTAAAGCAAGTTCTTTGTTTCCAAATTCCAGGCTTGCAAAGGATGTATTATGATACTCATTTCAAAATATGGTTACATCTTGAAAGCATTTTTGTTAGAAAGGCGTATTATCTTTAACAATGAGGCAAGGGAAAAAAAGGTTGCTGCATTACAGTAGACTCTTAAAATACCTTAGCAGATCTAACTTTATATATATCTTTTTACATTAGCATTCAAAAATCCTTGGCAGGAACAATAGGAACGGTTCAAAGTTCAATTCGTAATCATAAGCAGACTTCTCCCCCTCCCCTCCCGCCCCCTACTGCTTTAGTTTTTGTGAGACTACTTGGAAGGGGTGGAGACCAGAGAAAGGGGTCACATTTAAACATCTTTTCCCCCTCTCTTCCTCAGGATGAGCTCTAATTTCCTAATAGGATCATTTTATATTCAGAGTTAACTACTTTGGTTGGGGTTCAGAATGATAGTCCCAGAAAGTAAAAAATAAAAAAAAAAGTAACATTTTAAAAGCTCAGGCTGTGAAAGAAAGGAACCGTGCAGCTTAGTAAAAGCATATGTTGCTGCTGGAACCTCACAACCGCATTCAAATCACGCTCTTGCCAAATCACGTTATGTTTCTAAAGCTCCTTATTTAAATTTCCCAAGTGGGGTTCATATGGCATGTTCTGTGTTTTTGCTACATAGTATTGAGGGAGGTCCTTGGAAATCTGTTCCCTTGAGAACCAACTTTTTCTTTTCTAAATAAAAGTCCTAATTAAACCTAGTTTACATTTACTGGATACAGGACTCCACGCCAGTGACAACAGGAAAAAAAAAAAAAAAGCAACAACAACAACAAAAAACCTCTGCTCTTGGCACTCTTCTGGGTTGTGATAATGGCCTGTGGAGTGGCGGAGGGAGCGGCAGGCGTGCAGTCAGAGCGCCTGCCAGCACTTGCCGCGCTGCTGTGGGAGTCTGGTCCTGTGGTGGTCGGCATTCACAGGACCCTGAACCTCCACCTAATCAAGTCCCAGACTCAAGGAAAGGTTGCCTTAAAATCCCCCCAGGCCGGTGTATTCTTTACTTCAAAAGATGGCATGGAAAAAGGCACTGACTTGGAGCTGGTCACCTATGTTCAGAAGGCATTTCAGGGGTTTGCAAAACCCGGAGTCAGGAATTCACGCCGAAGTTAAATGTCACCAGTTTGTGCCTGGTGTTGGCTCTCCCATTTGAAGACTTACTCTGTAGCCTTCTGTTCTGATTCCCTTTGCTTCTTTTTAGGTTCTCGTTAATCGTTGTTACTCGTGTTGATAGCTCTCTCCCGGCATCTCTGAGTTCTTTATACCTTAATTATCATATCTATTCTTGTAAGGAATAAAATGATTCTTCTCCCCCCACCCGCCACCCACTAGGCTTGGGTTGTTGACTTGTATTAAGCTTTAGCTATTATGACACGGAGATCCCTCTAAGTCACTTTCTAAAATACCAAGCACAGAAGGAGAGAATTTGTCCCTGTTAAGGCCACATTCCCTAATGGGTGCTGCTGAACACTACAGCGCTCTGGTTTTGACTGCCAACAGCCATATGGGTCTGCCCAGGATAAATATCTATCCCCTGAAATAGTGGAATCGTAACTCAGCATTTTATTCAGAAAAACAAAAGGATTTATTGAGAGTAACAGAATTATGGATGACACAAAATATGGTTTACTGAAACATAACTCTACAGGGTCCATTGTAAATTCTGCCCTGTGAGGTCCTGATATTTATCTCTAATGTCTGCCCCCACCTTCCTCTAACTTTTCTCTCTCTCTGTCTCTTTCCCTCCCCACTCTTTCCACCTTATCTCTGAACTAGGAGGGTTTTTTTTTTTCCCCCAAATTTCTTATAGACGGTAAGAGGATAGTTTTGTTCTTTCTCATCCAGATCTCTCTTCTTCCTTATTTAGGATCTGCTGATCTAAATATGAGGTCCATGTCCTCTGCTTACGTCCCCTGGGCTTTCATAGTTTGTTCAGATTTCACTTACAATAGAGTATTTTTTTTTTCCTGAGAAGCAGCATGATGTTGTGGTTATGAACATAGTCTGTCTAGTTTCAAATCTTGGCTCTGTGATTTTGGGCAATTTACTTAACTTTTCTGCAAAATGGGGATAGAAATCATCCCTAACACCTAGTAAAGAGGATTGAAATAATATATTTCGAGTACTTAGAGCTATATACAGCCGTGGACGTTGCTCTGTTTTGATAATGGCTATTGTTATTCAATTGAATCCTTCTGCAAAATGTCTGGCCTCTTTTTCTGTCTGCACAGCCTGAAGTTACTTGTCTCTAATGGAAGTGCTCTGTGCTCTCTTCTTTTGTCCTAGCCAAAGGAGAGTCCTGCCTCCTGTGACAGCAATGAAAGGGGATGTGTACTGGGTCCTTTTTATCGGGAAGAGTAATACTCACATTTGAGTTCAAGATGAACTCCTTCTCTCTAATCAGGAAAGGCATTAAGACTGAGTTTCTTCCTGTGAATTACTAGTAAACATCTCCCCAGCAATTGTAGCGTACCCCTTTCTTCCAGGATGAGAGACACTTAAATAAAACAATGCATATCCGTGCAAATATGTTTATTTTAAAAATTCATTTCCTGAGCCTTCACTTTACAGCCATCATTCTTCCATCTTTGTCACTTTAAGAGTCGAATGTGATTTCTGTATCACTTTCAGTATCACAGGAAATATCAGAAGAATGTTTTCTCAAGTTAAAAAAAAAAAGTTGTAAAGTGTCAGACTGAGAACCAGCCCCTGCAGAACTGTATGAGACACTGACGTGGCCTCTTAGGATAATGTACACTCTCGCTAATGCAGTACACAGCTATAATTAGTATGTAATCTAGGTAAAATGTTCTTATTGGTAAAGTGTCAAGCGTCGCAAAATTGACATTACCACAGACAGCAGACGAGATCCAATAACCTTTGATTTTGCTATGCAGGCAAAACTTGTCAGAATATAATAGAGAAATAGATTCATCTAAAGGAAATAAATTAGCTGGAAAATATGGATTCATTTTCTTCACAGGTGCTTACAAATTCATTTTTCTCTGCTGTGTTTTAGCAGGGAGAGATTACATGCTAGAGGTTGAGAGAACAGCTCTGGAATCAGCCTTGCTGGGAAGGCAGGCTGGCTCTTTATCAGCATTGGGCATTTGTGCAGATGGCTTAAGCCCTCTAAGCCTCAGTTTCCCCATCTGTAAAATGGGGATCATGGTAGTAGTGACCCTCATAGGGTGATTGTAAGGATTAAATGAAATAATTTATGTAGTTGTGCTTGCTATATAGATGCCTTGAAGAAGTAATAGCTACTGTGAAGTACGAACAACACTATCCTTCATTTTTGAATTCTTTATTTGTCCTTCAGTCTCTTTCTTTTTAATTTGTAATTTTTTTTTATTGAAGTATAGTCAGTTTACAATGCATCAGTTTCTGGTATACAGTGTGATGTTTCAGTCAAACATATACATACATATATTGCATTTCATCTTCTTTTTAACTATAAGTTACTACAAGATACTGAATGTACTTCCTTGTGCTATACAGTATAAGCTTGTTGTTTATCTATTTTATATATAGTAGTTAGTATCTGAAAACCTCAAACTCAGAATTTATCCCTTCCCACCCCTTCCGCTTGGTAACTACAAGTATGTTTTCTGTCTCTGAGTCTGTTTCTGTTTTGTAAATAAGTTCACTTTGTGTCTCTCTCTCTCTTTTTTTTTTTTAGAATCCACATATAAGTGATATCATATGGTATTTTTCTTTCTCTTTCTGGCTTACTTCACTTAGGATGACAACCTCCAGTTCCATCCATGTTGCTGCAAATGGCATTATTGTATTCTTTTTATGGCTGAGTAGTATTCCATTGTATAAATATACTATAGCTTCTGTATCCAGTCATCTGTCAGTGGTCATTGAGGTTGTTTCCATGTCTTGGCTACTGTAAATAGTGCTGCTATGAACACTGGAGTGCATGTATCTTTTCAAATTAGAGTTCCCTCCAGATATATGTCCAGGGATAGCGCAAGCATTATGGAAAACAGTATGGAGATTCCTCAAAAAACTAAAAATAGACTTACCAAAGGTCCTTCAGGCTCGAAAATATTAAAAACATAGTCTGACTTCTTTTCCTCCTGCCTCTTTATTCTGTTACCCGATATCAGAGTGTAAATAAAATTCTGGTGTGTTGTCTTTTCACTGTCACCAATTGAGAAATTTTCTTTGCATCTCCCTTTAAATCTCTTTTCTTACATGTGCGCCTAAAGAATTGTGAGTGCTAAAGAGTGTGAGCATGCTCAGTTATGGGCAACTTTCAGTCCCTGTCTCTTCCTCCTGTCATGCAGAGCTTAAGATACTGTAAGACAAAGCAATTTGTCAAAACCATAGTTCAGGTTCTGAAAACGGCACATGAGGAGGGTGAACATAAAATTATCCAAATGGGGATACTTTAGAGGGCGAGACCACCACTATTTGGAAGGCGCTTGCAGTAATAGGTATGCACTGGGACTGTTTGGACAAACTGGGACAGATGGTCATCCTAGGAATCTGTCTTTCCATTGTCTACTTTTGTGTAACAAATCACCCCAAAATCTATTGCCAAAAATCAATAACTATTTCATTATACTTAGAAATTTGTGGGCCAGTAATTCAAAAATGATGGAGCTGGTTGGCTCATTACTGTGCTATTATGACTGGGACCATGGCTGGAATGGCTTGAGATGCTGGGATAACTTGACAGGACCCTATGTCAGGGCCTTGGCCTTGGCTGTCATCTGGGTTCCTCAGTTACTCTCCACGTGGCGACAGCTGTGGCTGGAATTGGGTCATTGTAAAGAATCAAATGTGAAAAGAGCTACAGAAAACTAGGGAGGTGCAAGGATCTTGGCAAAGGGAAGACCAGACCTGCACACAGCAGGAAATGTCTCCCAAAGAGCACAACACACATCATTGGTGATTTTTAAGTGGATTTGACATTGAATAACACTAATATTGAATCACATATTTGGGGAAAAAAATACTTCACTTTTGGTCCTTTTGACAATTCCTGAGAAAGGAGAATATCTGTTTGCTACTAGTAAGTCTTCAATGTCATGTAATGTAACACTTGATGACTTTTCTCTTCAGTCAACAAAACAGACCTGAAGCCCAAGGCCTTCAGTGAGAAGCACTATTTAGCGAGAACTGAAGATGGTAGTTTTGTTTTTATTGTAACATTTTTCTATTACCTTCTAATTATGGGAGGTAATATTTCAAAAATATATTCAGTTGTGATATAAGGCTTTCTTTTAAGACAAACATATAGAGTGGTGATGGGTACACAACAGAGTGAATAGACTAAAAGTACTGAAGTGTGGAAAAAAGAGTGGGGGCTGCCTTGTGATGCTTTGATGGGGCCAGAGCTAGATGGGTTTGGAAGAATTTGAGCCAGAGCTTCTTGACCCTGTACACAGATTCACAACAGCCAGATGACAGGAATAGCACTCACCCTGAGAGGACGTTCCCAGAACTAGGCCTTGAAAATGGAGAGAGTCGAGGATGTATCCTGGAGCAGATCACAGACCCCAGCCTCACCCCGAGGCCAGTGAAGTTGAGGATGAGTCAGTGATGTCCTCCCTTCTTCAAGTCCCCGAAGCAGCTCCCTGGGGCTGCAGTGAGTCAGTCGACATGTTTACATGGGATCAAAAGGAAAGTGTTAACTAGATAATAAGTTATAACTGAAAATGGAAAATTACAGCTTTAATAACCAAGAGTGCCTGAGAGATTTTGAAATCTGCCCAAGGTGTGATTCAGTAATCTGTCTGTGGTTTGGGGAGATTGGATACAGCATAATGGACAGTGATCTGTGAAAAGTAAGACTAGTGTGTTTTTACCCCACTTAGCTGAGACAGGTCACTAAACCACTTAGTTCTCACCTAAATCAGAACAAAACAAAAGAAATAGATATCAGCAAAACATAGGGGTCAATATAAAAACATTAAATAAAAATACTAAGCCTGTGATAGAATATGGCAAAATCATACTGGCAGTACAAGCACAATTAAAATTTGGGAAACACTTAAAATACAAATAATGAGAGAATTTCTACCAAAATGCCTAAAATGGTGGACATTGAGTTGTTTTTCTGGTCTAGAGCTTTCAAAGTTGTATTGAAAGCCAAAGAACTCATCTGGGAGTGAGAAGGAGTTTAACCCCTTGCTAGTTGTTATCACGAATAGATTCACTATCAGATTAGGAGAGAATTGGTTGCTGTAGAGTTGTGTTGTGAATTTAGGAACTCTCTGGAGCTTGAGCCCCTCCTGGCAAAAGCTGAGTTAATGCATGCCAAGGAGGGCACCAAACACAAAGAGGGGAGATCGAGTCCCCAGAAAAAATGCCTATAGCACCACAATTTCATGGCTTTGGTCCCTGACTGCTTTTGTTCTGAGTTTTGTTCTGATTTTATCCTCACTTCCCCTTCTTTATTGGCCCTTGCAGCCCCAGAGAGTCCTGTTGAATTTTTAAGCCCTGACTTAGAGCTGACTGCTGCTAAGGAATGGCCTTCCCCATCTGACCAGTGTAAAACACCTTTTGGCAATGATGCTTCTGTGTATCCTCAGAGACTGGCCTTTGGACATTAGAAATCAACATTCATAATAAGAATTAAAAGTAGAATTTTAAGAACAAACTCTGCATGCGTAAGTGTGCTCTGCAACTATTTTCCCAAGAAACGGTTTTGAGGAAGAAGAGCCTGGGTTTTTCTCTGGACAGATGTGAGTTCAAGTCTTGTCTCTACCACGTTCTACGAAGCCGACCTTTGTCACAAAATGTAACTTTTGAGCTTCTCATCTGTCATCTAGGGATAATGAGTTTTACTTCTTTGATTTTTATAAAGTCACAATGAGGCGACATGTATAGAACACATGGCCCAGTGCCTGTAGCATGGTTTATTATGCTGAAGGAATTTTAGTGACCTTCCTCTTCTCTCCTATCCTTATCGAATCAATATAATCAGAAAGAAATACAGGAATATATGTAACTATATGTGGATATAACATCATTACTATAACTGTACTACAGTTACTATAACTGTCTATGTAATAAACATGGACTATATACATAAAATAACATGCGAGAGAGATAAAGGTATATCTTTCATATTTATTATACATATATCTCCCATGTTTATTTTTTTTTACTACTGCCCTTGTATTTTTACTTATATTTATTAAATATAAGTAAAATAACAAAATATATTTATATCTCTATATTTAGTTGTTTTTTTAGGTGGTAGTTAAGTAGTTTATTATTGTTCATCTTAGTGGGATAAAAACATATTACAGCTTTATTTCCCACAAATCTCTACCCATTGTGCTATGTCAAAGCTTCTGTGGACACATTTCCAAATCACATCTTAGGCAAATTTCAAAATCTCCCATATGTATATGTGTGTGTGTGTATATATATATGTATATATGTAAATGTGCGTGTATATATATGTGTATGTGTGTGTGTGTTTATCCCGAAATGTAAACAATCAGATATGCAATGTAAATTGTAAATACTGGGAATAATGAAAAACAATCTGCCTAAATTTCTATCTAATTAGATTCTAATTCTAATTAGGAATAAAAATGTAGTTGGCTCTAGGAATTCAGAAATAAAACGAAACCAATCAAGGACATAAGAACACCACAGCAATATGTATGCAGATCTTTTTTTCCAGGTGAGTCTCAATCATTACTCCCTTGACATATACCTTCTGAAGACTGCGTTGCCTTTAGGAGTGTCAGTGCATGAGTAATTTCAGAGGATTACCCCTCACTGAAATTTTGTCAGAAGGCCTTAGTCTTTCTCCTAAGTCTGTCCTGCAAACCTCCTTTTTTTCTTCCTCTTACTTCCTCCCAAATCCTCAGTGACTCCGACAGCTGCAAGACTTTCCTCCCACTCCCCCATTCAATGTGGACAGCGTTGCCAGTGGAGACCTCCCCAGCTCCCTGGAGCCGGCTCTGTCCCAGAACTTAGGTGGTGGACTTAAAGTAGCAGAAAGTAGTCAGTAATTAGAAAAACAGATTTTCAGCCAAACTGGGTAACTGGAGCTTGGAATTTCATATCTGAGATATTGGTTTCACTAATTAATTAGCACAAAAGTAATGGTCGGTGGGGGAACACAGCTTTATAAACTTTTGGCTGGGACCACTAGAAATGAACAATGTACACAGGAAAATGTTCATAGCTTAGGAGAAAGGCATTTTAACAAAGTTTTATAGTATGTGGTTTAGGGTCCTCAGGGCAAACATATGCATTACACATCTAACCCCACACTGAGAGAATAATCCCGAATGTTGGTTCCTCTGCTAGTCCTATTAAAAATTCCCCAGAACCTAACGGCTGCCAATTTCAGACTAAGAATAAATGGCTCGTGGTTCCTCCTGAAACAGCATCCAAGATTCATACTCTTAGTGCTGCACATGAAATAGTTGGGGGAGGAATGTTTCTGGTGTCTGGGGTGCCAGAAAAGGCCAATGCATTGATCCAGCCCTGTTTATTTCGGGCAGGGCAACCCGAGGCCACTTTCTGTCAGAAATGGTTAGAGTAAGGGTTTCATGTTAAGGGATGTCAACCCCTGTGTTTGCTTTTTGTAGAATGCAATCAGAGTGTGGGGTTGGAACCCATGATGGGAGACCATGGAAATACTCTGCTTTCTGTAGGATGTCACCTCTCATAGAACTGAACATGAGAGTGAGAGGAGAGGCCTCAGCCGTCCACAACCCTGGCTGTTTTTGCAGGCAACTTAATGCAGTTTTAGTGGTGTTGGGATTCAGGTGAATGGATGGTCTCTTCTAGCTGTAAGTAGGAAATAGTGAAACATGATCATGTGACGGGATATGGGGTGGAGATGTGCGAGAAGGTATGAAAAGATTTAGAATTGGTTCAAGTCAAATTAACTTTTCATGGTTGATTAAAAAATATTTAGTTCTGAGGTTAGAAAACTTAGGTTGAAATCTCAGCTGTCAGCTGTGTGGTCTCGGATAATTTCTTTACCTTCTTAGGGCCTCAACCTTCCCATCTGTAAAATGGAACTGATAATCCTTGCCCAGACCACATGGAAGCAAGAGTCAGGTGGGGTAGCATTATAAAATGCTATGCAAATATAAGCTATTGATTATTATTTGGGGGGTTTGGGTAAGCAAATGCTTAATAGTGATTGAATCCCATTGGCCTCAATGCTCACTCCACTTCCCACGTGACCTCTGGTTCTGGGTTGGTATGACTTGTGCACATTATCAGGAATTCACATCTGTCCTGCACTTACATAGGCTTGAATAATAACACACAACCAAACTAGGGTTTTGGAATTCTGTGGTACCTGAGATGGTGAAATCAAGAAGATAAGCGGAGTCTGATGCTTACTTCCTATAATTCTTTACCCCTTTACTCAAGCACTCTCATAATGTCTTCTAAATGAATTGAAGTCATCCTCCATTCATGAGGACCTTAATCTTTAAGGCACTTTCAGGCAGTCTCCGTTACTCCTCCAAACTCATGGTATTTTTGTATACGACCTCTAGGTTACAAGCCCATGTTCTCCTAGGGCCTCTGTTCTCAAAGACAAGAGCATTTAGACATGTTCTGGAAACTTCTTAGTTATGGAATTTGACCTACAAAGAACATCATGTGTTTTATTTTTGCCCCTCACCCTGGCTTGTGTGTGCCTGCATACAGTGATATCTGAGTACATGTGTAGAGGATTTCTGAGAATAAACAATTATGCACATATAGACACTCCAGGCAATCTCTTTAGAATGCTTTTTGAGATGCCATGGCTTTACAAATGCTATCTGGTATTTTCATTGACTCTAAATTGGTCATTGAACATGTCATTTTGTGACAGCCCTATTCTAACTCCCTACAATGACTGTGTCCCGTTTTATTCCTAAACCCAGCCTATTTTCCACCTTTGCCCCCTTTTATGTGTGGCAAAGGGAAGTGTAATTCAGTTGTGTATCAGATGATGACAACTTTGACTCTCCATCCTTGGAATGCTGCCTGGGGAGTAGATGAGGGGCGGACATTTTGTTACATGTATAGTCGACTTTGCAATGAGAAGAAAGGCAGGACAGATCTGTAGCATAAAAGCACCTTTTTTTTTTCTCCCGGTAAATTCCCTGGTAGAGTATTGTTCTGAGTAACTAAGGATCTGATTCTCAACAATTAAATCTTCTGTCACATTTCATTTACAATGGAAGTTGAAGATTAGACTTATAACATAATATCTTAATTTTCCCAGCCTTTGCAAGGCCCAGGGAATAAAATGGGTGTTTGGCGGTTGTATTAGGGTTAGTTTCCCTTAACAAATCAGAACTTGGAGTGTGTTTGTTGTTTTAAGGCTGTTGATTTCAAGTGACTGTGATAAGAATAAAGGAGGCAGAGACATTCTTGGTGAGCGTCATGCTAGTCTGTGTAAAAATAGCTGGGGAGCTTTGTGTGTGTGGGTTGAGGAGAAGGGACAGCAAAAAATGGGTACTTGAGATAAAATTGCTTGTCACGTTGAGCTCTTACCTTGACCTATCCCACGTATTATTATGGATTTTTTGCAAAGAAACAGGACAGGGGGCAGGATACTAATACCATTTACTGTTGCAACATGTGGAAAGATGAGGGGGTGTGATAGCACATGTCATGGTGGAGTGAAGGCAGAAAGATGGCCAGCCTGGAGTAAAGAATATATGTTCTTCATTTGTGTTAGGGAAGTCTCATGGGAAAAAAAAAAAATAGTGGCATTGGCTGAGGCTGGATAAGGAAAAAAAAATGCAGCTATCTCAGATAAAGACCTTTATTCTCGATCCATAAAGAACAGAATATAAGGCAAAGGAGACTGGTGCAGTTTGATGGGCACATCCAAGAGCACAGTGACGCAAGGGGCTTTTAACATAGCTGCAATCCTTCCCTTCTGTTCCAGATTGCAAATGAGCTAGTCTTGAGGGAGTGTTATTTCTGAGAAACGGATTAGAAAGGTTTAGTCACCATCACCTGAGAAGGGTTAAGGGCACAACAATATAGCCATTCCTTGTAGTCATCTGGGAGATGTCTTAAAAAAATCGTAGACATCTGAGTCTCACCCTAAGGGATTCCCAAGTCTATAGATCTGACTTGAAGCCCATGATTTTGTTAAGCTCCAGGTAACTATAATGACAAATAAACTTTGGGAACCACTTGTCTAATTAAGCTAGAGTCTTAAACTGGAATTCAGGACACCTGGTGTCTACTGTCAGGTCCACCCATATAGAATCACTTCAGCTTTTGCTGGTAATAACAAAATGGGGTCTTCTTTTCCTTGTAGGGCATTTTGTAAACTCTTTGTGACCTTAGATGTGAAAAATAAGTCCTGTAAAAATGGAACTTTTTAAATTCTGCACCTAGAGAATTATGAGATTAATTTCAAAATTTTGAAGTAAAAACATTTCTGAGTCTTTTTTTCTCAAATCTCCCAGCACAACAAGATAAAATACAGAAAAACATAATCTTAGAACTGGATAGGCGATATCTGCAATCTGGAACAGTGTGTTTTTAAAAAAAAGATAATCTGAGAATGATATGGAGCTCTTGGGAATTAAAAATAAAATCACTTAAATAAAAAACACTCTAAAATATTTGGATAATTATGTTATTTAGAAATAAAACAAAACAGATGGACAGGAGGAAAAGAATAAAGAAATTAGAGGATAAATCTAGTAGAAATTATGAAAAAAGGGCAAAAATATGAAAAAGAACAATGATCACAGAAGGAAAATAAGAAAACCAAAGGGCAAATATCTCTCAATTGAAAGGGCCCACTGCGTATCCATCCCGAGACATAATTAAAACAAAACAAGCATCTAAAAATTTCCATTTGCAAAAATTTTCTCCCATTCCGTAGGTTGTCGTTTTGTTTTACTTATGGTTTCTTTTGCTGTGCAGAAGCTTGTAATTTTCATTAGGTCCCATCTGTTTATTCTTGATTTTATTTCTATTGCTTGGGTAGACTGTTCTAGGAGAACATTTTTGAGATGAGTGTCAGATAATGTTTTGCTTATATTTTCTTCTAGGAGGTTTATCGTATCTTGTCTTATGTTTAAGTCTTTGATCCATTTTGAGTTTATTTTTGTGTATGGTGTAAGGGAGTGTTCTAGCTTCATTGATTTACATGCTGCTGTCCAGTTTTCCCAACACCATTTGCTGAAGAGACTATCTTTATTCCACCATATATTCTTGCCTCCTTTGTCGAAGATTAGTTGACCAAAAGTTTGTGGGTTCATTTCTGGGCTCTCTATTCTGTTCCATTGGTCCATATGTCTGTTTCTGTACCAATACCATGCTGTCTTGATTACTGTAGCTCTGTAGTATTGTCTGAAGTCTGGGAGAGTTATTCCTCCAGCCTCTTTCTTTCTCTTCAGTAATGCTTTGGCAATTCTAGGTCTTTGATGGTTCCATATAAATTTTATTATGATTTGTTCTAGTTCTGTGAAATATGTCCTGGATAATTTGATAGGGATTGCATTAAATCTGTAGACTGCCTTGGGCAGTGTGACCATTTTAAGAATATTGATTCTTCCAATCCAGGAGCATGGGATATCTTTCCATTTTTTTTTTTTTAAGTCTTCTTTAATCTCCTTCATCAGTGTTTTATAGTTTTCCGTGTATAAGTCTTTGACCTCCTTGGTTAGATTTACTCCTAGGTATTTTATTACTTTCTTTCATAAAAATCATAATTTACTTAAAATATTAACTAGGGTTGAAAAAGATTTAAAAATACCTCTAAGCAATTTACCAGCTTCCCACCTAGTGATGAGCTTGGACATAGGTTAGATGTTGATGTAGAAGGTCCCCTTTCTGGTCTCCTTCACCCCTTTGTATGACCAGTCTAAGGTGGGGAGGTCCCAGGCTGACTCCACCCTTTTGTTCCCCCCCCCCCCAAAAATGTGTTTGCTAAGCTAATTTGTTCCACAGCATAGGTCACAAACCTTATATACTAGTGAATCATTATCTCTTTAAATCAGAAATTCGTGAGGTTCAGTTCAGAGATTCTAATTCTTGAGGTCTGGAATGTGTTGATGAATGGATTTTTATAAGTATGTGAGATGACTTTGATACAGGTAATCAAGGGACCCACTTAATGAAAAGTTGCATACAGGTATTGGAGTATAAAATGTTAATACTCCCAGAAATACATATTCATTCCTTCATCCATCCAGTGTTTATTTGGGCTCAGCTTCAGAAATTATACTAGGAGTTGTTAAGGAGATGATGCATACTCTCAAGAAATTTATTCATTTGTCGTAGGAACAACAAGGCAAAACCTACCTCCTGTGACTGGATTCCTGAGGTCAGTGTGGAGGAAATAGCGAGCAGAGAGATCTTTGCACCTAATAAACTGCCTCAGCCCAAAGTCAGCTTTGAAATTAGTCACAGCATCCTTCATCATGAGGAACTAACTTGGGAATCAGACGGACAGACCTGGTTTGATCCCTAAATCTTCCCTGTTCCTTGTATGTCACAGAACCTTAGGGGCATCTGCCACCTGGATACAGTAACACCTTATCCTGCAAGCTTAAATTATTTGAAGCCAATCGAATGTTGATTACAGTGCCAGATGCATATTAGGTTCTCAGCAAAGGTCAATTCCCTTGTACTTTGCCACTCTGCTTGCCACTTGGAGCAAATCATTCTGTTTTGCAGCTGGGCTAGCAGTGCTCGGAGATGGACAAAAGTACAGGCTTATATTGAAATCCTCAGTCCAGACTCTTATTTTAGGCACATGTGTTTTTTACATTGATGGGCTATTTGACCTTGCTGAGGTGCAGATTCTCCCTTTTAAATATGGGGATAATTGTATCATTTGGAGGGTTTTTTTTTTTTTTTTTTTTGAGGTAATGTATTTGAAGTAACTACAACAATCACATGCACTTAAGAAATGCTGTAACTAACCATTACATGTATTTTTCCACTCATTGAGAGGAATTAGCGTGTGTGTATGTGTAAGTAAGCACAGACTCACAAAGACAAATGAGTACATCTCTGAAACTCAGAGTCCCGAAGAGGGAGACTCGGGTCATGGTGAAAAGCAGAATTCATTCATTGTTCAGGATTCAAGTTCACGACACAGTGGACAAGGGTCATTTCTCACTCTTCTTGGGATGAGGGACCTCTCCGTTTTTCCTTCATAGAGGCAGTTATTCATTATGGATGTTCAGAACTAGACTCTGATGCTTCCAGCTTATAATATTATTAGGCTAACTGCTATTAAGCATGTAATTGAAGGACAGAATTTTAGGCCAAAGAAGATTATAGCCCAAACCTTTCATATTTAAGTAGGAAGTTTGAACCAGGGGAACACTTTCTGAGGGCATTCCAGGGTTGAATATAAGCTGTAGAAATGGGAAATGATGGGGAAATTTGTAGTGAGCAGCCCAAACAGGAAAGCCAGACGACTCCTCTACCTGACATGGGGAGTGGGTGTGGCAGGTTGGTCCACACCATCTTCCTGGCTCCTGCCCCTTCAAGAGGGGGCTGAGGACTGCAAGCATATTCTCTGAAGGAGGAGGACCGGAGCTCGGGGAACCAGCCTGCCCTGTGCCGTGGTCCCGAGTTCACACAGAGGCACGTGCTTCTAACACAGACTCAGGTCTGGCTGACGCTGCCTCCTGCTTGGGAGGTGCACTTGGCTCTGGAAATCTCTAAGTGGGCCAGGGTGAGCCTCAGATAGAGAGGGATCTGGCTGTTTAAGGCTGGCTCCAGCCTCCTCAAGGAGACTGGCAAAGGAGACTTTTCAGTGCCCTTCCACGTCAGTTGAGTCCAATGTTATATGTACTGTACCACAGAAGTTTGTTCAGTCTTACCAAGGAGGGAAAGGAATGAGACATTCAAAGTCAAAACCACATTCAGGAAAAAAGACTGGATACATAGGGGTATATAAAGAAGAGGCATGACAGTCTAGTAGGAAGAGCTTGGATTTTACTGTCAGGTAACTGTGGCTTACTGTGGCCTAGGAAAGCCATCTAACTCACTTGAGCTTCGCTGAGTTTCCTTCTCTGAAAAATGGTAGCTAATGATGCCTCTCTGGTAAGTCATTGTGAACGGAATACTCAGTGAAGATCTAATGAGCCCGGCATGGGAATCAGTTTGTGTTTGGATAAGAATCTGCATTAGAGTTGATAGTATAATAGTCATTGGGTTCTTTTTCTGTTAAGTTGTGCTTTTCCAGCAATGCTTACAGAATTAGATTACTGGAGTCATGTTGAAGTTGGATGGCCATGAAGGTGGGAGGCAAGAAGAGAGAAAGAGGAATGAAGTAAATTGGTGAGCAACTTCAGACAAGCTGCACCACTTGGCTAAGTTGCGTGAAACCGGAACGGCATTTTCTCACTTTGGTCTCTCGTATATGTGACACGGAACTGCCAGTGGTTAAATGTTAACTGACTTTCCGAGTGAATGTGTGAACAAGTCAGCCTCATTCAGTCTGTCCTTGTTGCTAATACTCACTACTTGTGTTGTCAGATTCTATGGCATTCTAGCAGGAGCCAGACAAATGAATTATAGTTGAATGTTGGAGGATGTAGAAATCAAAGACTTGTGGGATATAATATGAATAATAAGAACACTTAAGTCCTCGATGTCAGGCTTAGAATCCCAGCTGGCCATGTCCTTGGGTCACACGTTTAACCTGTCTGGGACTCAGTTCCCTTATAGCCCGGGGAGAATTACAGTGCCCACTTCATAGGTTGTTGGGAAGAATATATAAATTTCTCTTTGAAGTGTGTTGAGCAGTATCTGGCATGTAGTAAGTGCTCAATAGTTGCTGGCTGTTGTTATTTTAAACTTGCAGGCATGGCATTCTGTGAAATATTCACCCATTTTATAACACTTACACAGTTTTTTCCAGATACTATTCCTAAAAATGTGAAGGCTGTAAAGCAGGAGGTCAAAGTAATAAATTTCCTAGTAAAAACTCATGTATAAATTAATGAGCAGACCTCAGGCTGCCCCATTTCTAGGTTGGATATTCGTTCATGAAGCCAGCTGGGAAATGATCCATAGTCCCTGGTTATCAGAGAAAATTCACTCCTTAAGTTAAATCATGTGATTTGTCCTTACCACAGAGTGTAATAATAGATACAAAGCTGTTTTTTACATTTTTTTCATCCAACTTAATTGCAGTCTTCTGGAGTTTTTTTGGACTCTCCCTGGTAGTGGCTCCCAAGGACTAGGCTTGGGTCACATGTCCAAGCCAAGTGTTCCAATTCGACAATAATAAACCTGACAGTTTGATGCTCAAAAAGAAAACAAATGTGTTTGCTTTTCATTCAGTGGAAACAGAATTTGGGCACTTGATAGAAAAAGTGTATAGAGAGGCTGAGGAATGAAATTGTGAGGTACGTTTGGGACTTGGAGAGACATCTGGTGTGCCTGGAACATACAGAAGATAAAGCCAAGTTCATCCCTGAAAGGTCCTCTGATCCTTCTGTGACACCAGCAACACAAAGTAGCAAAGTACAGGTGTTCCTCAGGATACCTATTTGGGGATTTGCTTGGAGTGCAGGGGTGGCTGGGTTCCCTGAGGCCAGAACTGTGAACTTGACGAATTTCTGAGCGGAAACAGGTGGGATGGGAGGGTAGTTCAGTCAAGGGAAGCCCAAAACGGGTGGGTAGGAAAGGCTCAGAAATCTCTGGAATAAGTCCTTGCCACATTCCTTAAAGAGAGGGCTGGTGTCAGACATTTGTGGGAAAAGATGCATTTTTCTCCATGTGCAAATACTTGGCCCATAGCTCATTGCCTTCTGGGTGCAGCTAATACATGCCAAGAGATGCAGCCCCCAGACCTGGCTGGCCTCACCCCCAGGGTATTAGGAAGATTTCTTACTGGTTTGAAAATACTCTGATCACTGGTGCTTAAAACTGCACAACTATGGATGGGTTTCTTAATTTCTTTGGTTTAAAGAGTTTTAATGTGAAACTTAGAGATAATTCCAGCATTCCCACCCAATTACCAACTAGCAAGAAGCTGTTGGTTTAATGGAACACATAGTGGCTTTGGAATCAAACTAACCTGGCTTGAAACCCAGTCATGCCACTAACTGGTTCTTTTTCTAGTTTTTAACCCTCTCCGAGACTGAGTGTCCTTATCTAAAAATGAGAGTAGTGATAGCCTCTTGAGTTTTTGTTTTTGTTTGTTTTTTTTTCTGGTGAAGATTAGATGTTTTTAGGTAGTACAGGAAGCACTAAGCAGAATGCCTGGCACATGGTAACTACTCGACAAATAAACTAGAATCTGGAGATCAGGTAAAGCAGTTCATGTTATGCACATTTCATAATCCCCTCACTGATTTTTTTTAGAGAACATGATACGCTAGGGATCTGTAATTTTTCTGTGGAATCATTGAAGAAAAACTCTCAAACTACTTTCCAGACTGGCGTGGAGCCTTGGCCAGTAACCATCACTTCTCCTTAGTAACCTCGCTGATCTCTGGGCTCAGCCGTAGTGAGCGGAGCAGAGATACTGGGGATAAGGGGCAGTGTTCCGCTGACATCTTAAGTTGCACACTGGGAAAACGAGAAAATAACTGTGCACTCCTGGCTTCTCCCCCGGACAACCAGCCGCCCACCCAACTCCCACCCTCCCCCAAAGCTTTTATTTAGAAACCTTGTTCATTGTCTTCTGGTTTCCCATCATGTCTGCTTTTCGCCACTTGGCTATTGACGTGAACATCTGAACAATTGTTTGTATTGTAATGATCCCCAGAACCCTGGTGGATAGTAATTAAATATTGTTAACTCTAGGGTGATGTGACACTTTCTGTGCCAGGTGAAAAGATCTGGGAACAATACTGCTCGAGACACTCTCATACCTGTCTCTGGCCCTAGGTTTGGCTGACTTTCTCTGTCCTGGATTAGAAATGTCAGGTCACCTGACAAGCCCCTAGCGTTCTTTCAGTAAGGATTGGTTTGCTTGAGGGAGAAGCTGGCCCTGATCCGGAATGTTTTTGTTAAAGGTATTTGCTATGGAGTTCAAGCATGCCCTTATCTGTAGGGGGGCCGGGGTAGCTATATATCTGTCAGAAATCATTTTATTCCCCAAGCCAGCTCCAAATCTTTCTTCTCTGTTTCCTGAAAAACTCTCCAAAGATAAATTCATGAGAGCCCACCTTCATGGGATATTTTATATCTATGGTTTACAAAATACATTCAAGCAGTTGTATAACTAGTATGAGGTTTGGACTCAGACCTCAGCTTAAATCCTAGGTTTTCCCACAGTAGTCACATGAATTTGAGCATATTATCTAAAATTTCTGAGCCTGTTTTTTTATTTAGTACTCTGAATTGAAACATAAATGTGTGGTGGGACTATTAAGTTAATATAAATAAAGCATTTGAAAAGAGATATTAAATATAATTAAATAGTAGTTCCTTGTTGTCACCTTTTTCTTTTTATTTCCTTCATTGACCCATCCTAGTTTTGTAAGATACACACGTGCACAAACACGTACATACCAGTTAACACAAGCCAGTTGAACAGAATATCTTAGAGAATCAAGAACTCATTCTGAAAGCCACTTTCTTCCAGACAAAGGGCACATGGGTCTATAAAGTATCTTCTATTGAAAGAAAGGGCATTTGTTTCCCTTCATTTCTGGGTTTCACCACTTTGCAAGTCCAGTATTAGCAAAAATGAATGCAGTGGCAAACAGAAAGGATTACAGCAATAAGAATTACACAATGTACTTTCAAGGCTGGATTTTGAGCCTTGTAGATGTAGCCTAGAGGTCAGTGAGGCCCTCTTGCAAAAGCTGGCCTTACTAGACTTGGGAATAATCACATGTCATTCCCTGTGAACATGACTGCAGGATCCAGGGTCCTTACTAACTGATGCCTGTGACTCAGGGCCATCTGAAGGGTACAGTCACCTTTTACTTTAAAGTGTAGGAGGGAAATGGGGGGAGTTTTATTATTTCAGTCTCTAAAAGTCTCACTGGTTAGATTCATAGGCACATGCAAAGTTATTTACTGAAAGCACAGGATAATTTTAGAGTAATATTATAATACCAACCAAGACTATAGATCTAGCCAACTCAATTTTCTCTCTTTAAAAAAAAAAAAAGAAAAGAAAAGAAAAGAAAAAACTCCCTAAACCTCAGATCTTTGCCAGGAGATGGCTCTCTGTTGGAGTTCCCCATATTCCCAACCAGGCTCTCCCACCTTGTGGTCTGTTTTCATATTCCACATCCCCCTTTTCAAGTCTCTAAGGATGCCCTAGGGAAATTGCCACTTCTTCCATAGCAACACAGTGTTTCTCCTTTTGGAGTACCTTGGGCTTTAGCCAGGGTGGGAGTTTACTTCTTGCTGTCCCCCAAAATGGGGGCAGGACAAAGAAGGGTGGACCTCAGTCCTGAGTGAGGGTAAGCATGGATGAAAACTCATTTCTTTTCAAACTTTCCAACAGTGACATGCTAGTGGTTTTTTTTCTAGTTGAGCTATCAAATATTTTCTCAAAGGTAAACTTTTTTTTTTTTTCCGTTGAAGACAAGACTATCTACACTGATGCAAGATTATTTCTCCTCTTATTGAAGGACAGATCTTGTTCTTTGAAACAATATTCTTCATTGTTTTGTTTTGTTTTGTTTTGCCTGGAGGGGTGTGTGGTTGTCCTTGTTGACCTCAACTCAGCATCGGTCTGATGTTACAACAGTTAATTTGTTTAATGGCTACTCTCCTTGTTTAGTCAGGATATGGAACCAGTTTCTATTAAAATCTTTTGTTGATGAGTCATCCTGTGATGCTGTCTTTTACTCCATTCTTAATTTCCAATACATTGTTACCTTTTGATTGGCTATGTAACTTCTTAGACAACATGTTGGTTCCAAGGAGTCAGTATAGACCAGAAAAGGATGTAGATTTGTGGGTTGAGGCTGATTTACATGTGACATAGAACCGAGACTATCACTGGACTATTATCATATCTGTGCTATTCAAGAAAAATCAGCAGTGTGAGTTTGGCAAGTGATCTAAGGGAGCCTAATTCTTATTCTGAAGTGTAAGATATGGTAGCACTTTTGACTGGACAGATCTTTATGGTGGAATCTCATTGAAGCCCTGAGAGTTAGAAATGAGGTTAAAGTAAGGATCTTTAATTACAGCTCAGTCTTGAGTTGCAGAACTAAGATATGACACAGACTGATTCTACTTAAGAGTTTTACCAATACTTTAGAGAGATGGGATTGATAGTTAATAACAAATTCTCATTGTATTGATGCCTTTATGGTTTTTCCCTGTATGTATCCACATACATTTAAGTACTAGTACTTGGAGAGGCAGATAAGCATCCAAATTGGGTTGGCCAGACCTCTGTTCAAATCCTAATCTTGTCATTTTTACTACATTGGGTAATGTATTTATTGAGCCTTTTTTACTTATCAACAGTGGAGCTAACACTGTTAAAGTTAAAGATTTAATCAAATAATGTATAGAGAGTACTTACCATAGTGAGTGCCTTGCTGTGCTTACAGTAATGGCAAGTACACCTACATTTTTAGTAAATCATATATACAGTTAATTCAGTCGGGTGGGTTCAGTCATTCAATTAAGATCTTGAAAGAAAGATCTCTGCAGTTATATTTAAGGAGAGATTCAGGGAGTCAGATGGATCCTTCTGACAATTACATCCCAGATCATGATGCCTGGAGTGGGAGGACTAAGTAATGGGTCTCTCTTTCAGATCTAAGCTTAAATAGGTATGCCTACTTTTGGTCACATTTTATCTAAAAACAGTCTCTAAAATTTTTCAGAAAATTGGGCATAGGTCGGTAACATGAGGAGACAATCCCCTTCTGGGTCTCTTGTGTTTCTTCATGTCTTGTGCATAGATGCACTGATTGCCTTTACTCTGAACTCTATTTGCAAAGATGTTTCTGTAGTAAACAGCCTTCGCAGATACAGTATCTCCCTTCTGAGCGAAGGGCATGTTTCCTTACAGTTCAGTATAATAAGGTTGATATTTCCTCCAGAGCCTGCTTGTGGGCAGACATGCCTGTTGCCCATTATAAAAGTTGTGAGTTCCCTAAGATCAGGGTTCCTATCCTGTAACACAACCCACTGGGATCATCTGTGTCATTCTGTGATACTTGGGGACAAGAGGAGCTGTTGAAAATATATTGTTCTTGCTGTTTGATGTGTGCTATAGATAATAAAATTCTTTATCTCTGATTCAGTCGGAGTCAGTCTTGTGGTCTTCTGGCAGCATCCATAAAACTGTGACAGGCTAATTTGTTAGCTTACAAGTAAAGCAAAGTGCCAGACCCTTCGTGATTTTTGACAAGTAATAATGAAGTAACTGCTCTTTTTCCAAGATGAATGTGTAAGTACTTAATCCTTTTACAAAGTGCTTTAGCTAGACCATTCCATAACTTTTTTTTCCTAATATAAAAAGATTGTTTCACATTAGTCCCTAAGAATGTGCCTAATGCATGAGATGCATGAAGGTAATGGGAGATTTAATGGGCAGGAGTCTTCCACTGCCTAAGTCAAGTCTGTGTAGCTGTTACTCTCCAGCTGTTATTCAAGTCACCTTTATGGGCCACTAGGCTTCAGCTCTGCAAATCACAGCATTAGTATTTCATATGGGTCCTGTATGACCTGGAAGAATTTATGAAGCTTCCAAATGTGTATTTATTATGAAGGCATGGATGATAAGTTGGAAGAATGTGGCAAAACACAGTTGATCCCAAGCAACTATTTAGCTAATGAAGCTAATGAGGAAGGAGAAGGATCTGTGCCTTGATCTCAGGATCAACATAGGCACTTGAAATATGGGCACTGGTACTAATGCTCCAGAGGGTAAGAAAAACGTCCCTTAAGAAAAGTAAATGGGAGCAGGGGATAGCTGTAGAATTATGAGATGTAATTTTAAAATGATCTCTGGTAATGTAGACTGCCATGAAACTGGCTTGTACCCTGCACTGTGTTTCACTTCTAGCGCTCATTTTCTGCCTTGATTTGTAGAACAATTAGGCCTGTATTTCTCTGCGCACACAAATATCTTTCCATCATTAACAGTCTGTCTGCAGTCTATGAATTGAAGCCAGTACTTGTAGATGTTTTGCTGGTAGGTGGTATTTCCATTTCATTGTACATTTTTGTTCACTTCAGATGGTATAGACACCTTAAAGCTTCTGTGACTTCCCAAAGGAACTACTGAGATAGAAATATGAAAGGCTATACAACTTGATAATGAAAAGCAAAGAGTAGCTAGGACGTAAAACATGAGTGAGTAGTTCCATATAAAGACATTTTTCCCTGAAAATGGGAAAATATTTGCTTGAGGTCTAGCTCAGTTTTACTTGACTTTGCAATGTGGCTGTATTTTAGAGTGTTACCAGTTGGAATCACTCTGAAGGGTTTTTCTTGGGTCAGAATAATCTACAGATTCTCCCCACATCCTCCAAGGATCCTCACCTCCACAGCAAAGGTTGCCTAAGTTGAAGACAAATAAAGGATTCTAATTAGGGCTCTTGGGAGACTGAAAAGCAATTGTCTGGGATTATTACTCAACTTCATGAGCTCATTAATGGGCATCTCTCTGTCTGCATGATTGGAGAAAGAGCAGCAAGTTCATTTTAGCCAAGCAGGCCTGGGCCTGAGAGACTTCATATTTGAAAACAACATTACCTGTTATTTCAGTTAGGAATGGTTGAGTTCAAGCAACAGACTAATGCTGGGTAACTTCAGAAACAAAAAGAAGGAATTTATTGACGGCTATGAGAGTGTGGGATTAAAGAAAAAGCATAACACTAAGACCAGTCCTTGGAAAGGAGAAGAAGGAAGGATGCTCTTGGGATCTAGTGGCAGAATTTGTGGGGAACCTCTTCAAAGTCAAAATCTCAAGATGTCAGAATAAAAGAGCTTTAGCTATTGAACATCCTCTTAAAATCCTTCGCAACATCCTTGTAACACTTTGCTTAAGATTCAGATTTCGAGGAAAGAACCTATTGGTTTAATTGAAGTCAAGCACATACGTGTTGGCAGGGAGAATGATAAAAGTTGAGAGTCCTACAAGGCTACAACCAGTGGAAGGTTCAGTCCTCCCAAGTACTATGAGTGAGATGGTACCAGAGGCATGGGGAAGGGATGCTCTCAGGCAGAAAAACAGCAGATGCTCATTACATCTAGGAAGATATTAATCATGGTACATTAACTATGCATTTTGGGACATTTAATAGTTAAAATTTCGCTGCTGAGAAAACATCAGATTCAGATAAGATATTAGTGGATAGAAGAAAATACTTCATTCATTGAGCACCTACTAAGTGCCAGACATTACTCTCTGGCTTCATAGTCCGGGGAAGTAGCCAGTAGTTGCACTTGGCTATTGAACATTTAAAAGGGGGCTGGGATGACTCAGAAATTGACTTTGCCATTTTATTTAATTTTAACCTTCAAATTTAAAACACTGAAACTTGATTCAATTTTGGAAAACTTTTAAGTACTTTTTGAACAACTTAGGTCTGTGAATCTGTTTTTTTCAAATGTAAGTTTAAAGAAATCTACATGTAGAAGAATATCCATGTTCTATTAGAATTTAGTGTCTGAATTGAGATGTGCTATAAAAGACACACTGGCATTTGAGGACTTAATAGGAAAAAATGAATGTAAAGTATCTCTTTGACATAAATTTTTCTACTGATTAGGTCCTGAAATGATAATATTTCCAATATATTGGATTAAATAAAATATCTTACTGTAATGAAATTTTCCTTTTTTTAAAAAAAATGTGGCTATTAGAAAGTTTAAAATCACATAGATGGCTTGCATTCTACTTCTGTTAAATGGTGGTGCTCTAGGGCCTTTTAAAAATGCCATTTTAGTAAATTGTTAAAATAAACCAAGGAGGTAGGCACTACTCTTCCCGTTTTTACATGAAAAGCAATTGCATGAAGCTCAGATTGTTATTTAACTCTCTCGGGGGTTATAGAGCTTGTGAGGTAGATTCAGGACTCCAGTTCAGCTCTCTGTGGCTCCAACTCTTCCCACTCTGTCAAGCTGTTCCCTGATATTTCTTCTAGGGAAGCCAGGGAGAGCTCGCAGTCCTTCTCTATGTATTCTTCATAGTAAGTAGAGGTTTTTTTTTTTTTTGTACTGAAGTAGAGTTGATTTACAATGTTGTGTTCGTTTCTGGTGTATAGCATAGTGATTCATTATATATATTCTTTTTCATTAGAGATTAGTATAAACTATTGAATATAGTTCCCTGTGCTATACAGTAGGACCTTGTTGTTTATCTATTTAATATATATTAGTTTGTATCTGCTAATCTACAAATCAGAACTACAATGAGAAATCACCTCATACGAATTAGAATGGCCATCATTAAAAAATCCACTAATGATAAATGCTGGAGAAGATGTAGAGAAAAGGGAACCCTCCTACACTGGTTGGTGGGAAGGTAATTTGGTGCAGCCACTATGAAGAACAGTATAGAGGTTCCTTAAAAAACTGAAAATAGACTTACCCTTTGATCCAGGCATTTCCACTCTTGGGCATATATCCCTAGAAAATTATTAATTTGAAAAGATACTTGGACCCCAGTGTTCATAGCAACACTGTTTACAGTAACCAAGACACGGAAGCCACCTAAATGTTCATCAACAGATGATTGGTTAAAGAAGTTGTGGTACATTTATACAGTGGAATACTACTCAGCCATAAAAAAGAATGAAATAATGCCATTTGCAGCAACATGGTTGGACCCAGAGATGATCATACTTGGTGAAGTAAACAAAGCTTTGATAACCCTATTTATGCAAGAGACAGATTGACACCAGTATTCTACCTTTTCTTTAAATGATGATAGGAAGATGATTTGAATTCTTGCAAAGTGAATGAACAAATCCCATTTACATGAACAAACTGAAGTTTACAAATTAAGCCTGTAACATATTTGAAATATCATAGTGAAATTTGCTTAGCCAAAGGGCATGGATTAGGTAACTTAATTATTTTGGTTTGGTGTTCTCTCTTTTTTAAGAGGATTTGAAATTCTGGGACCATCCTAGCATCTTCCCTAATCATTCTTTTTAATTGAGAGTAAGGGTGAATCAACGTTAGGAATTCTGAAAAGTGTGTTCATTCTACTAATAGCATCCACTATAGGATCTTCCCAAAGAATGTGGAAAGGCCTTCCCAGGTGCTCATTTTTAATGTGATTGAAAATCAGTTTCATCTCTTTACTACTTGGTGGTTTCTCCCTATAACAGGAGCTAACTGAGGACAAAGGTTCCTTAATTACTTGTACAATTGGTGACAGAATGTGGCATAGAGTTGATGTGAGAGGGTCTGGACCCTAAGCTGAAGGAGAGGAACACACTGTTTCTGGGCCTGTGCAAAATCATTCACCCAGTGAGGGAACAAGTGCTCCTGGAAAGTGGGGCAACCGTTTAGTAGACCTCTCCTTCTACCCTGCTAGACACCAGCTCCTTGCCTGGAGAAGCAGCCTCATCCACTCTGCACCCGCGCCAGCACTTGCTTCTTATGGGCCAGTTACTTGCCTGGATGATGGCGGGAGCAAGAAGGCTCAGAACTGCAATCATTCTTCACTTGGAGAAAATGTCATGGCGCCGGTAATGAAAAACGGTGCCTCTAGGGCAGCAAGACCTCCTCTCCTCTGAAGGTTGTCTTGTTCTGTCCTTAATGCCACCTCTCTTCGCTCCATCCCACCTTCCGTCATCCAGAGGACAGGGGAAGAGGAGTTCTCCTCCTGCCTCGGGATTGGCATCCTCTCTCTGGTCCCTTTATCTTTCTTCATGCTGGCCCTCCCCCACTCAGCTGAGCCTCAGGCTGCCGAAGAGACTTGCTGTTTTTACTTCTCAGTGAAGGGATCTCAGGTTACAGATATTAGACCGATGAGGTAAGTTACAGGTACGCAGACTTATGTTTCTAATTTAGCTTGGCACTGGTTTCAAACATAAATGGGTCCCTGCCCCGCCTCTCCCTGTTTCCACTCTCTTCCCATGTTTGGCATCTCACTCCATCCTGATACTGAGGAGCTCTTTTCTCTCTGGCTGAATCACCCAACTTTCAGGCTGCTTAAAGGGAAGAATCAAGGAGACTTTATAAGATAAAGTCCTGCATTTATCCTCCATGAACTCAGCTGTAAAGTGCTATTTAAATGCACATTCCCATAATAGGTGAATGTTTGGAGGATATTTTAGAGTTTTTCAGTTGTCTTGACACACACTGTCACAGGCAGACCTTGCAACAGCCCAGCAAAATTAGGATTACTATAATTATCTACACTTTGCAGATGAGACAGTTAGGACTCAGGGAGGTTAATGATTTGACTAAGAGTTCACAGTCAAGACAGAGTACAGAAGTGATGGGTAAGTAAGAAACAAAACACTGGTTGAAGATATTTCCCTAAAAGCAGCAGAGTCTGGAGAAGTGGAATACCTTTCTTACTTTTTTTTTTCTTTTCCTGGACCCTAGACCAATCTTTGAGTGTTTTTGTTTTTGTTTTTTTGTTTTTTGAGTGTTGAGGTTGAAATGATTCTGTGACCAGAACACTGTATTCTGTATTCTCCCTTATGAATTTGAAACTTCACAGTAAATTTAATTAGAATATAGGTGAATATAGGGAAGAAGAAGGGACACCAGCATTATATGAAAATAAATAGGGGTTACTAAGAATCGGAACCCAGATGGTGTTGTATTTTTATTTCTTAAAAATGTGTCCATGTATTCAAGTAGCATTCAAATGATATTTTCCTGTAAGCATCAGTAAGACATTGTGGGGACTTCAGAGTACTTCCATGACACGACACCTATCATTAAGGAGTTTGTAACCCAAGAAGTAATATGAGAAGTTTTGAAAATAAAGCAAAGCTATTTCCAATCAGATTTTCTTATATGCTTGGCAACTCAGAAAGATTTCGTAGAGAGGAGGAACTTCTCATTTGAAGATCTAATTTTGAATTGCGGCCGTTGTGTTCTAAATGGTGCCATTAGCTGTCTCTTTAGATATATCAGCATACCCTCCTATTACATATACACACGTATATTCATACATGTTCTCCCAGTGTGGTGTTTATTCTCATAGCCTGTCATAGTGCTTGTTTTGTGTTCTTAGACTAAGATTGGCAGCTGCCTAAAGGCAGGAACAATAGTGTTTATTTCATCTATGCATGTATGTATGTATTTATTTATTTCTTTTTAGTATTCTCAGCATACAAGGTAGACAACACATGGCATAGCAGAGATGGCTGTGGACAAATTTCTTATTTCTTTGAGCCTCTATTTCTTCATCTGTTAAATGGGGATAATATAAATATGTAGGTTTTTTGAGAGCATTAAATGAGATTTCTTTTTTTTTTTTAATGAGATTTCTATGAAGCAGTTCCACTGATGTCCCACAGATAGTTAGTTTTCCATAAAGACATATTTTATATAATAGTGTACATATGTATCCCCCAGTACCAATTTATATTTGCTTGTTCACCTGACTCACCTGGGTAAGTCCCAAACAACCTCATTCCTCCTCCCATAACCCCTGACACTCAAGCACTGAGTTGATTTTTTTCAGATAAAGGAGGCAAAGATATAATAACGATGAAAGAGTTATAATGACATCTGTCTTTGATGACTTTCTGTTTCAATACAGGTCAAGGTGGTACTTGGGGGCAAGGGGTATGGACTGTTTGAGAGTGGCTAAAGATGTGATAAACCACTTCAGGGTACCAAAATAATAAAGGGAACTAGAATGGAAAAACCAGAATTAAAAAGCTATTGAATTTCTCATGATTATGTCAACTTTCTCTTTATGAATCATGTGAAGCTTTGGAAGGAATTTTTAGATATAAATAACTTTAATTTGTACTGCACTTACGCTCCATTTGAGCATAGCATCATTTCTGATGAATACTCCATCCAGACTGATTAATTTATTTCCAGTGAAGAGAAGGAACAGGTGGGGCTTATGCTCAGTCACCCACTCATTATTTTTTCCCTTACAACACAAAACCAAAATAGTTTCAGAGTTAGAGGATTCTAACATTGATATTGTCTAATTTAATGCATTTTCCCCGTATGGATTTTCTTAGTTTTTTAAGCGTAATTTATGTATAATAAAATTGCCCCACTTTGAATGTGCAGTGTGACATTGACAGTTGTGTACAGTTGTGTAACCAATATCACAATCAAGTGACTTCCATTACTTCAGAATGGTTTCTCTTGCTTCCTTTGCGGTCAGTCATCTCCCTTAACCCCTGGCTATAGGTGACCACTGATCTGCACTGTATCACCCTCACGTCTGGCTTCTTTCACTAAGTATGGTACTTCTGTGATTCGTTTATGTTGGCACATGTACTTGTAGTTGGTTCCTTTGGTTCCTTTTTATTGCTGAATGTGTTCCATTGTAAGGATACGCCACAATTTCTTGGTCTTTGTACCACTTGAATGCCATTTGTGTTATTTCTAGTTTTTGGTTATTAATGGTGATGCTATGAACATTCATGTACATGAATTATCTTGACATATGTGTTCATTTGTCTTGGATAAATGTCTGCAATGGGAGATGCAGAGACAGAAGGAAAGTGTATACTTATGTATACTTAACTTTGTAAGATACTACCAAACTGCTTTCCAAGGAGTCTTTCACTGTTCATATGGAACCAGCATGCTGTGAAAGTCCTAGTTTCTCTATATCCTTGTCAACACTTAGAATTGTCTGTCTTTTTAGTTTTTGTATTTCTAGTGAGTGAGTAGTGATATTTCATTGTGGTTTGAATTTGTGTTTCTCTAAAGCCTAGTGATATTAAGTATCTTTTCAAGTATTTTATGGCTGTTTATCTTATTTTGTAAAATGTCTGTTCAGATCTTTTGCCCATTGAAAAACTTTGTAGGGTTCATAAAGTTGTTTTATTATTGAGTTGTAAGAGTTCTCTGTATATTCTAGACACAAACTTATGTTATATATATATATGTGTTTTGTAAATATATTCTCCCAGTGTGTGTCTTGTCTTCTTGTTTTGGCTATTCTGGGTCTTTTGTGTTTCTGTACACATTTTGGGATTATTTGTTCCAGTTCTGTGAAAAGTGCTTTGATATTTTAATAAAGGTAACATTGCATCTGTAGATTGCCTTGGGTAGTATTTTCATTTTAAGAATACTAATTCTTCCAATCCATGAGCATGATATATCTTTAATTTGTTTTTGTCATCTTCAGTTTGTTTCATCAGTGTCTTACAGTTTTTCAAGTACAAGTCTTTTACCTCCTTGGTTAGATTTATTTCCAGGTGTTTTATTATTTTTGATGCAATTATGAATGAAACTGTTATCTTAATTTCTGATAATTCACTGTTAGTATATAGAAGCACAACAGGTTTTTGTAGATTAATTTGGTATCCTGCAACTTTACTGAATTCATTTTTTTTAAATAGTTTTTTGGTGGTGTCTTTAGAATTTTTCCCTATGTAGTATCATGTCATCTGCAAACAGTGACAGTTTTACTTGTTCCTTTCCAATTTGGATTCCTTTTACTTTTTTTCCTTGCCTAATAACTCTGGCTCAGATTTCCAATATGATGTTGGCTAAAAGTGGTAAGGGAGGGCATCCCTGTGGGCATTCCTGACCTTAGAGGAAAAGCTTGAAGCTTTTCACTGTCAAGTATATTGTTGGCTGTGGATTTGTCATATATGGCCATTATTATGTTGAGGTATGTTCCTTGTGTACCCAGTTTGTGAAGAGTTATCATAAATGAATGTTGAATTTTGTCAAAAACTTTTTCTGCATCTATTGAGATGATCATATGGTTCTTATTCTTCAATTTGTTAATCTGGTGGAACACACTGATTTTGCAGATACTGAAACATCCTTTCATTCATGTGATAAATCCCACCTGCTCATGGTGTATGATCCTTTTAATGTATTGTTGAATTCAGTTGGCTGATATTTTGTTGCGGGTTTTTGCATCTATGTTCATCAGTGATACTGTCTTGCAATTTTCTTTTTCTGTGATGTCTTTGTCTGCTTTTGGGATCAGGATGATTCTGGCCTCATAGATTGAGTTCAGGAGAACTTTTTTTCTTCAATTTTTTGGAATACTTTGAGAAGGATTGGTATTATCTCTTCTTTAAATGGTGGAATTCATCTGTGAAGCTGTCTGTTCCTGGACTCATGTTTGTTGGGAGTTTTAAAATTGCTGATTCAATTTAATTACTGGTTATCAGTCTGTTCATGTTTTCTATTTCTTCCAAACTCAGTATTGGGAGAGTGTATGTTACTAGAAATTTATCCATTTTTTTCTAGGGTGTCAATTTTATTGCAGTGTAATTGTTTATGGTAATTTTTAATGATCCTTTGTATTTCTGTGGTGGTGTTCTATTTATCTTTCATTTCTGATTGTATTTGTTTAGGCTCTGTCTATCTTGATGAGTCTGGCGAACAGTTTATCAATTTTGTTTATCCTTTTAGGGAACCAGCTCTTAGGTTTATTGATCTTCTCTATTTTTATATGTATCTATTTCATTTATTTCTCCTCTGACTTTTATTATTGTTTTTACTTCTAGTAACATTGGGTTTTGTTTGTTCTTTTCCTAGTTCCTTTAGGTATGAAGTTAGATTGTTTGAGATTTTTCTTACTTCTTGAGGTAGGCTTATATTGCTGTTAACTTCCCTCTTAGAACAGCAAAAGCTGCATCCCATGGATTTTTGGATCACTGCGCTTTCATTTGTCTCCAGGTGTTTTTAATTTCCTCTTTAACTTCTTTAATGACTCATGGGCTGTTTAGTAGCATAATGTTTAGTCTCCACATGTTTGTGTTTTTTGCAGTCTTTTTCTTGTAGCTGAAGTCTCGTAGTCTTGTGATTAGAAAAGATGCTTAATATGATTTCAGTCTTAAATTTATGGAAACTTGTTTTATATCATAGCATGTGATCCGTCCTGGAGAATGTTCTGTGTGCATTTGAAAAGAATGTGTATTCTGCTTTCGAATGAAAATTTCTACATGTATTCATTAAGTCTCTTTGGTCTAATGTGTTGTTTAAGGCCATTGTTGCCTTATTAATTTTCTGTTTGGATGATCTCTCCATTGATGTAAATGGAATGTTATTGTCTCCTACTTTTATTATTGTCAGTTTCTCCCTTAATGTTTGTTAATATTTATGTTATATATATATTTATTGTGGATAATAACAGATTATTTCTTCATTTCAATACTTATGATGTCTTAAAATTTTTTTTCCTGACTTATTGCTATGAATAGGGAATCCAGTATAATGCTGCCTAGGTAAGAAAATAATGAATGTATTTTGTTCCAAACTCAAAGGGAAAGTTTCCAATAATAAGGTCTACCATAGGGTATAACTTTTATTCTCTCTTTTTTTAATTGAAATATAGTTGATTTACAATGTTGTGTTAGTTTCTGGTATACAGCATAATGATTCAGTTATCCATGTATATATATTCTTTTTTGTATTTTTATTATAAGGTATTATAATATTTGAACGTAATTCCCTGTGCTTTACTGTAGGACCTTGTTGTTTATGTTTTGTATAAAATAGTTTGTATCTGCTAATCCCAAACTCCTAATTTATCTCCCCCATCTCTTCCCTTTTGATAACCATACATTTGTTTTCTATGTCTGTGAATCTGTTTCTGTTTTGTAAATAAGTTAATTTGTGTCATTTTTTTAGATTCCACATGTAAGTGATATCATATGATACTTGTCTTTGTCTGACTTACCTCGCTTAGTGTGATAATCTCTAAGTTCATCCATGTTGCTGCAAATAGCATTAATTCATTCTTGTTTGTGGTTTAGTAGTATTCCATTACACACACACACACACACACACACATGCACGCACATGCGCGCACACACGCACACACACACATATACACACATACCACAACATCTTTATTCAGTCATCTGTCAGTGGACATTTAGTTTCCTTCCATGTCTTACCTATTGTAAATAGTGCTGGTATGAACATTGGAGTGCACGTATCTTTTCAAATTAGATTTTTTTTCTGGATATATGCCCAGGAGTGGAATTGCTGGATCATACGGTAAGTCTATTTTTAGTTTTTTGAAGAATCTCCATACTGTTTTCCATACTGGCTGTACCAAATTATGTTCCCACCAGCAGTGTAGAGGGTTCCCTTTTCTCCACAGCCTCTCCAGCATTTATCATTTGTGGAGTTTTTAATGATGACCATTCTGACTGGTGTGAAGTGATAACTCATTGTAGTTTTGATACACATTTCTCTGATAAGTAGCAATATTGAGCATCTTTTCATCTGCCTATTGGCCATCTGTATATCATCACTGGAGAAATTTCTGTCTAAATCTTCTGCCCATTTTTTGATTGGGTTGCTTTTTTTTTGTTATTGAGTTGTATGAACTGTTTATGTATTCTGGAAGTTAAGCACCTATCAGTTGCATCATTTGCAAATATCTTCTTCCAGTTCATAGGTTGTCGTCTCATTTTGTTTATGGTTTCCTTTGCTGTGCAAAAACTTGTAAGTTTAATTAAGTCCCATATGTTTATTTTTGCTTTTCTTTCTATTGCCTAGTGGACTGACCTAGGAAAACATTTCTATGATTTATGTCTAAGAATGTTTTGCCTATGTTCTCTTCTAGGAGATTTATGGTCTCCTATCTTATGTTTATGTCTTTAATCCATTTTGAGTTTATTTTTGTGTATGGTGTGAGGGAGTGTTCTGTTTGCATGCAGCTGTCCAGCTTTCCCAACACCATTTGCTGAAGAGGCTGTCTTTTATCCATTTTATATTCTTGCCTCCTTTGTCAAAAATCAATTGACCATAGGTATGTAGGTTTATTTCTGGGCTCTTTGCTCTGTTCCATTGATTCATACGTCTGGACTATATATATTTTTTATATACACATATATATATAAAAACATATTTACATGTTCCTATGTTGAGTGCTTGTATATTTACAATTGTTACATCTTCTTCTTTTTACTCTCTTCCTTTTTGATTTAATGACTATCTTTAGAGTTATGTTTGGATTCCTTTCTTTTGTGTAAAGATATCCCTATAAAAATAAAGGTAAAATTTATGAAAATTTATAACTTATAAAATAAATTCTTATAAAAATAAAGATATCCTTAACCTATGATTCAAGGATTCCACAATTAAGTCTTTTCCCAAGATAAATGAAAATACATGTCTACAATAAGACTTGCACTAAAATGTTCATAGAAGTTTTATTCATCATAGCCCAAAATGGATACAGGCCAGGTGTCCATCAAGAATGGATAAGCAAACTGGTATATCTGTAACTTGGAATAGTACTCATCAATAAAAAGGAACAAACTATTGATGCACCACAACGTGGATGAATCTCAGAAACGTTATGGCAAGTTAAAATATTCTTACCAAAAAAAAAAGTACATACTGTAGGAGTCTATTTACATGAAGTTCTAGAATAGGCCAAACTAATCTGTGGTGGAAAAGAATATTAGAACAGTGATTGTCTGAAGGGGGTAGGAGGTGGGTGGGAATAGATCGGGATGGAGCAACAGAGAACTTTCTTCAAATATGGTAATGTTTCTATTTTGACATAGTTTTGAATTGCACAGTTGCATACTATCTGTCGAATCTCATTGAATAATACACTACACCAGTTGGATAAGCCAGAGATTGTATGGTAGGAATTGGTAGCAGCATGGACAAAGGTGTTGAAGTATAAGAGAACGGCACTTTATGGCACCTTGGGAGAATTCTGTATGACTCAGTGTAATAAAAAGCTAACTGCAGTGTGTGTGTGTGTGTGTGTGTGTGTGTGTGTGTGTGTGTGTGCGCTGATGTGTTCTGGGGAAAGAAGGCAGGAGAGATGAGGTGGACTTACATGGTATGCAGAAAGTTGAGATTTAATTTTGTGGATTAGGGTTATCTTGCCTAATTATAAGACTCACCTAGGGCTCTCATTAAAATACAGGACCTCAAGTCCCAGCTCTGGTCAACCTAATGATTCATAATCTCCAGGGGAGAGACAAGTTTGGGAAACATAGTTATGGGAGCTACTGAGGAATTTTAAGTGGAGGAGTGACGTGATCAGATTTGCACTTTAGAAAGACCACCCTGGCAGCAGCATAGAGGTTAGGTGGATGAAAAGTAGCACAAAGCTTGAGTCAGAAAGATGTGTCAAATGGCTAGTGCAAGAGTCCATAGAAGGTATAATGACTTCTTTAAACCATGACAGCAGCAACAGTGATTGAGCAGAAAGGACCTTAAGGAGCTGGGATGGTGGTTCTAATGAATAACTGCCTCTAGAGAATAAGAGAGAAGGATTCTCCTTTAAATGTCTGCTTTACTGGTTATTAGGATATTGTTATTGTTCACTTAGTGACAGGGAGTTCAGGGTACATTATGAGTTTGCTTTGGGTCTTGGGTAGCCAGTAGGAGGGACCTAGAGGAAAGGTTAGGTAAAGAGAGTGAGTGGTATGGAAATGAGGCAGAAGAAGGTGGGCAAACAGGAGTGAGAATGGAAATATGCTCACTGGGTTCGAAAAGCAGGGGTTTTTGTTGGCTGTCACCAGGGCAGTATCTGTGGAATATCGCAAGCGGAGACTGTAGATGTGGGTTGCGTACTAAGTGGGAAGTAAGAAAGGAGAGAACACATGTAGGTAACTTTTTCTAGAAGCTTTGACAGTCGTGCTCCTTTACCCTTACTTGAATAGAAAACAGGCATTTTTGGCAGGGAGAGGTGCAGAATTAAATATCTTGCTATTTTCCCTCTGGCAAGAGGTGTGCTTCTTGACAGGTGTGAAGGTTTACTGGTTCACATATTTGAAATAACTGATGTGAATACTTTGTAGCCCTTTTGTTGAAAATCATTAGCTAATCATTCATTGTTAATTTATGGCATAGATTTAATAATTTGGAGTAAATTTTTGTGAGAGTCCAGATGTGACTACAGTGTATGTGAAAGAATACATATTAACTTTACTCACTGAGCGATTAAGCACCTCTGGTGAGCACCTATTCTTGTATTGGTGACATTTATATATGTTTGTGTGCATAAAGAGTAATACCTTCATGTATGGTTATATGAATTTTAAAGCTGATGATATACCAGGAATCCATCAGATCTTTCACAACCTTTCAAATAAAACCTTTGAGAGGATACTGATTGACTTCTAAATGTGAATTTTGAGACAAGTTGTCAGGAAAACCATATGTTAATGTTAATTTTTTTTCCTCCATGATATGATTTTTTTTTTCCCTTCAGAAGCTCTGAGGGGTCTGAGGTAAGGTTTTAGAGTACATATCTGTTTAGTTGGAAATCCTGTTTTACATGTTATCTGTTTATATCATGACTCAAACACTCTTTAACTGCATGTTTGATTGCATGTTGTGTTCTGTTTCAGCCACATTTAGGGCATTTATGACATTTCTTCAAACTCATGTAACTTAGCTGACTTTAAGCAGGATTGAAAAAGGCAAGCTTGTTATTAAATTCTGTTCTAAAACTTGTTGACACCACCGCCTCCCCCTTTCTCTCCCACATTCATCTGTGAATTTGAGAACTTACTTAGGATGACAAGAATCATGGACAGTAAATGAAATGCAGATGAGTTTTAGCTGTGCTTTTGTCAAGACTTCAGTTGACTGAATAAAGAAGAAGTTTTAGGTAAGGACCTAGAGGACTTGACCTAAAAGGAATTTGATGATCTTTGATGAGAAGATGGGAGATTATTACTGCTCTGGTGGCTACTGTTGTAGTTGGGATGGGTTGGCAAGGCAAGAGAAGGGAAAAGTCAACCAAAGAATATGTCTAGAATGGAGAGTTAATAAAATCAGTAAAAAAATGTCTATTTTCATCAGTATGGCAAATGAGGTCATTTGAAAGTATCTAGAAAGAAATGATGGCATAGGAGAAAATTTTCTCAAATGAATAGCTAAGCTTGCAAGAAAGTTAAAAATTGTTTTCAGGGTCAAAAATCACACAAAAAAGTGAAACTAGACTAGTAAGAAGGGACTGAATCTGTGGTTGACCAAAGGGCATTAGCACATCTTGGAAACCAAGTGTTTTGTCTTTTAAGAGCCTTTCAGGGATAAAGAGTAGATTTTAAGCTGAGCAATGAAGAGTTGGAATGAAGACCGCCAGGTGTAATGTGGAGGTCCTTGAAGAGCTAACTCATTGTAGGGGTAGGCTTGAAAATCCCTACTGGCAAAGACAGGTAAAAATTAGTCTGTCTTGGTCAGGGATCTACTTGGTAGAAAAAAAGCTACTCACTTCCACTGGAATGATCCAGGAAAAGCCAAGCCAAGGTATTAACATAAAGAGGTCATCAGTTTCAGTGCTCCTTAGGCATCTGAGGAAAACAAACAGAAATCCTTTCTGAAGATACGAACCCTTATCTAAGAATGGCAAAGACTACTCCAGATAAAGCCCTATCGACAAAATTGACAAGCAGAAATTATAAAACACAAGTGGAAATAAGCCATTATGAACAAAGTCAGCAGAATCAATAACTATCAGTAATAGACACTCAAGATTTCAGATAGAATTATTAAAGCATGTTATGTGTATGTATACACAAAATGTTGACACAAACAGAAACTAGAATTAAAAGCAAACGGAAAAAAACAGGATATTATAAAAATTAAATGTCATCAAGTAATAATAGGCATATTTGGAAGAAAAAATAAATACAGATGTAAAGGAAAAAATAAATGCCAAATTGAAAATTTCAGTAGAGCGTTTAAATAGTAAATTGGTTAAAGCTAAAGAGAAAATTAATGAACTGGAAATTAGTTCTCAATCAATTACCCATCATAATGAGGAAACAAAAAGGTAGAAAAATGACAGAAAGGATTAGAGTTAATAAAAAGAATGAGGAGCTCTAATATATATCTGAATGAAATTTAGAATGAAAAAGCAGAGAAAATGGAGGGAGGGTAATGGTTGAAAGGGTTTTAGAATCGATGAAAGATACAAATCCTCAAATTCAGGAAGGTGAATGAACTCTAAGCAGGCTAAATACAACGGCAGGTCACCAGAGACAGAGAACTATTTGAAATAATTTAATGAGAAAGAAAAAATTACCTACAAAGAAATAACAATTAGAGTGAAACCAGACATTTGAGTAGCAAAATGACCCCAGAAAAAAGTGTAATTGTATCTTGAAAGCTCTGACAATTAAAATTTAGTCCAAGTGTAATTATCCCTCACAAATAAGTTGAAATGTATTTTTAAATAAAGAGAAATTGAGCATTTACTATCAATGGACATTCACCAAGGGAACATTTGTAGGATATATGGCAAACTACAGGAAGGAGTAAACTGGAATGACCAGAGTCAAAATGTTCTGAGAGCTTTTATGGAAGCAGAAGAGATGATGATTAACTTTAGATTGTGTCATGTAAGATGCATATTAAAATTTTAACTCCTAAATAATAGAAATATGTAGTAAAAAGCCAATCAATTAAAAATGAGGCAAAAGATGAGATAACAAAAACCCGGCATATATAAACAGGCTGCATAGAAATTGCAAGATAAGATGAGAAAATTAAATCCAAGTTCCTCATCATAATAAATGTAATGAGAAAGATTATGACAATGCATAAGAACTGCATGAATAATGTATCCTCAGAATCTAAAACAAAAATGGAGAATTACAAAGAGATAACTCAAGGAAAAAATTGGTAAGGGTATAGAAATTATGAAAAATACAAATAAGGAGCTTTAGCTAAACAGTTTTAACAATTGAGGAATACATACTTTTCTCAATCACAGAGAAGAATACTTGTGAAAATTGGTCTTGCACTGGGCCACATAGCAGATCTCAACAGATTTCAGAAAACTGACATCACACAGATTGTAATTTAACAATATTATATAAAAATTCAGTAGCTAGAAGACTACTAAAAAAAGATCTACATACCTAAACATTTAAAAGCCCACCTCAAAAAGAAAATTTTTATGAGAAGAAATCAATGAAAATGAGAATTAGAATATTCTTAAAACTGAATGCCAGTGAGAATAAAATGCACTGTCCAACTTGTGGCATACATCAAATGACACTGAAGGAAACAAACCCACTTAAGGAAAAAAGAAATGTTGAAAAATAGTGATCTGTGGAGGCAACCTAATAAATTGGATCAACAATAACAAAGTTTTCAAATAGGAGGATGAAGGAAATATTGAAAGCAGAAATTAATTTTAAAAGTGCAATAGCTAAAATCAATTAACTGACAAAAGAATCATTTCTTTGAAAAATCTACAGTAGATAACTGGCAAGACTGAGTGAAATTAGAGAGATTAACAAACATTAAAGACAAAAAAAATTACTACAAAAGAAACTTAAATACTAATATGCTTAAAATTTTGATGCTAATATTTGAAAATTTAGATGAGATGGCCTCATAAAAAACAGAATAATGAAGAAACACTTGAATACACACATAATCGTTAGAGTAATTAAATCAGTTAAAAATCTATATACCTCAAGTGTACACATTGATGCACACAAAAACATATACAAACCATGACCAGTTTTGGGAGCGAGTCCTGCAGGATGTTTATGAAGCAAATAGGTATAGTCTTTTACAAATACTTCCAAAAGTAGAAAAATAGGAAAACCTCCTCAACTCTCTTTATATTCAAGTCTAGCATGATCTTGAAAATCTAGAAGGTGACTCTGGAGCGAATATTAAAATTAAATATCTATACCGTAGAGACCAAGAGACTCCTTCCTTCATCTGATCAGGGTTTGGATGGAAACAGAATTTCCATCCTCTGAAACTGGATACAGTGCAAAATGCAGGAAAAGTTAAGGTAAGAGAAATCAGAGTTTGACCTCATTATAAAAAGGTTTTATTTCCTAAGCAACCAGAGGGATAAAAAAATCAGTTTTTGACTTGAGAAGTGAGGAACAACTAACAATAATAACTAGTCAATTTATTATATGTTAAACTAGTCTATCAATGAGTTGAGTCAGGACTGCTGGTGGGAAGAAGAAATTTATCAATTTGGGTAATGTAGTGGGAATCAAGTATCTTAACTCAGCACTATATGCATTTATGTTTTGAAATCTTTAATAAAGCTTGAAAGTAGGTATTGTCTTAATTTTTCAGATTAAGGAAAGAAGGCTCAGAGTTGCAAAGCAGTAAATTGTGGAGGCAGAGTAACCTTTGCCCTAGGCTGTTTCACAGAAAGGCCATACATCTTTCCTGACACCAAGCTGACTCTTAAGATAGGGATATTTTCTAAGATGGAGCAAGCTGAGTCGTATGAGCTGATTTAACTAAGAGTGGCTTAACTATTTTGTGCGTAAAGCAGACTCTCAGATTATCTGATTAAAATAAGTGTGAAATGTACTAATCATTCAAAAAGCATGTAAAATTATTATGTATTATCTGAAGAATAGCAATAAAATGAACATTTGTGAAACCACCACCAAGATATGAAGTAAATGATTCTTGGTGCCATGGAAGATGTCTAAATGCCCCTCCTTTCCAACTTCCCCAGTACTGCCCAGGAGTAACCACCATGTGGACTTTTGTTCTAAAAAGTCTTTGTTTATAGCTTTCCCAACTGTGGAGATACACTTTGAGTACAAGACACTACTTTTAGAATTATATGTAATGCCTAATCTTGGATTGAATCCTTATCCAGAGGAAAAGAAGCTGATTTAAAAAAAAATGGTTTTGTGACAGGGACATTTTGAGTGTGAAATGGGTATTAGATAATAATATTATATCAACAGTAAGTTTTCTGATTTTGTTAAATGCACTGTGATTAAGTAATGGAAAGTCCTTGGTTTTTGGAAATACCCACTCAAGTATTCATGGATAACAAAATTAAAATAAATAAATGAAGTGCAAAGCAGGGACCTAATTGCCTTCATAAGATGAAGGCTTCCAAGAAAAGATGAATTGAGTAAAATTACTTACTGGCATCTCCTCTCTGAGAATTTATAAGACCCTGCTCTGGGGAAATTGATGAAGTACTGAATGTGTCCCTACAAGGATGGAGGAGGGTCAGTTGCCTAGAGGGTAGACTGGGGAGAGTTTGCAGGGCTTCAAGGTTCTTGCATAAGTCTATGCAGTTGCTGTACTGCACAAACCTGCCTGATAAGATGGCAGAAGGATGGAAGTTGACTGGATGGTGCTAAACTCAGCCCATGCATTTTTCCCTAAGAAATGGACCCTAGAAGGAATGCTTCTTGGTAATTCCTGCACCTGGTGAATGTGTTTGCTTTTCCTAATTCCCCTACCTAGAAGGAGCTCATCTTTTCAGGCAGTCTATCTGATGGTGCCTTTTTAGGAACTTCCATGTAAGCCAACTTCTTACTGATCCAGTACTGCTAGCATCTTATTCATTCCCAGTTTCCAGTAAGTTTCTTCTTATTTCAAACCCTCCAGTGTTCATTTCTGGATTCAGTGTCCCCTAGTACTACTAGTCCCTGTGCCTGTTGAAGATGGTTTGACACAAATCATGTTGGTTCTCAGCTTTCTCCACTGCCAGCTCAGGAATAGGCTCGTTTGCGTCGGCTAAGTCAGGGGCCACTGGACCATTGGGTTTCCAGATCCAAAACTTTGTTGCTATGTCTGCTTCCTTATTCTCTCTCTCTTTGAAGGTTTATCTTTGTAGAAATTCCTCAAGTGAAGTTTTAGTGGGGTTTCAGATGAAGCAAACTGAGATGCATGTTTCAGCCTCCCATCTTAACATGGAAGCCTCTCAGATATTTACTGAAATAGAATCATTGGTTCTTGTTCTTTCTTTAAAAACATATTGTATAGGGAAAATTGTGAGAGAAGGTAATTGCTAGATTAGTAACACTGCAGGGATGGAGTCTTTGGATGGGGAAAAAACACCCTTCATATCTGTCTCTGCCTTCCCAGATAACAGTTGTAGGGGAGGGTATAGCTCAGTGGTAGTGTGTGTGATTAGCATGCATGAAGTTCTGGGTTAAATCTCCAGCACCTCTGTTAAATAAATAGATAGATAGATAAATAAAATTACCCCCAAATAAATAAATTATACAAAAAAATAAATGTTCTAAAAAATCTGGTAGATTGTGCAGTTCATGAGTTCCTGTTCCAGACCTAGGCAGGCCTGGAAGTGCCCAGCGTGCTCCCTTGCCTTCAGGTGGTAGGGTCTAGAATGAGTTGGGTTATTCCAAACTTGCTGTATATGGGCAGTAGACTTTAGCAAGAGAGGTCCTTGCCTTGGATCCAGACTTCAGACTCTACTATGGCCCTTCTCTGGACATATCTGTGGAATTGAGGTCATGCCTCCACGCCTAGCAGTAGGCTGTGTCCCTTACACCTCAGGCCATATCCTGCAATTTCCAGCCGAGGTGGCTCTAAGCCTACATCCTGACCATGGGATTCTTTTCACTGGCTGTACCCTCCTGAGGGTGTTCGCCACTGCTGGGTATGGAAGGAGAAGTGGCCAAGGGAGAGGTGACTACAGAGGGTATGACTAACACTAGGGTAGATGGACTGGGTGTCAGCATGTGATCATGTGAGGCACACTGAAATGCCAGACAGAGCTAGGGTGAGAAGGGAGAGGGTGGGCTAGGAACCAGGGGCCAGGGGTCATGCCACCCTGCCCCAATGTGGAATTCTAAGGAGTCTGAGGATTCCTCATCCTAGCCTAAACTTCCAGGTCTTTCTGGTTGTGTATTTTTCAAGGTAGAGGGGGAGAATATATTGTATGAAATGCTCAGCTCTTAGCTTGAATTTTAAGTGTCACCTCTATTGTATGTGGATTTCAGTTTGTGCTTTTTTCCCAGGCCCCATGCATGGTAGAGGTCGGGCTATGTGTGGAATAGGAACCTAGGCAAATTTGTGTTCACAAAGATGCATCCTTCTTCCCACAGTTAATTCTAAGGGACCTGAATTTATGGGCTGCCCTTGTGGGTCTTGGTTGGAGCTCCATTCCTCTTCTGAGAAGGAGACAGCCTCAAACAGTGGGTTAGAAGAGTCTCGGCAACCTGACTGACTCTGTTACCCCCGCTCCCCACCCCGCACCTCAGCAGTCTGTCTCCTCTCCCCTGAGCTCTGGCTGGCTTTCATTCAGAGCCTTCCTTGAAATCAGGATGCTGGGACCTCCCTAATTCTAATGACAGCAGCACAGTCATGTTGGTCATCTCTGCAGTACCAATTATGGGCCATGCTACTCCAGATCCCTTATGCACATGATTTCTAATCTTTCACACCATCACTGGAGGATATTATTTGTGAATGGATAAATTGAGGCTCAGAGAGGTGAGGTAACATGTTCAAGGCCACACAGGATGTGGGGAACTAGGATTTTGAACCCAGGTAGCTCTGACTCAGAAGTCCTCACAACACTGCTTTAGAAACTTTCAGTCTATGTAACACCCACCAGCTTGGATGCTCCCAAACAGCAGACAGCCTAGACTGAGGCCTGAATCTGCTGATGGGTAAGGGCACTTTCACTGACCGCTGTCCTTGGGAAATAGCCCTGTGCCTGAGTTAGATTTCCTGCTCTCACTTTTCCTTCTTGGTTGGTCTTTCTTCCCCTCTGGCCTAAGGCTGAGCTTCTGTACTGTCCTATAGCAGCCACACATGATTCACGTGTTGGCTGCAACTGAAAATTACCTGCTTTTTGGGCCTGAATCATTTCACCAAAGAAATGTAGTGATTTCCCAGTGAGAGCTCTGTTATTGCAAACTGAGGGGAGCATCAGATGCACTTCATGTGCTAGAATGCAAAATCCAAAAGACTTCTAAAATCAGTTAAAGTAAACCTATTCCAAAAAACCTATAAAATGAAAACTTTGTATTAATTTCTTAAAAAAAAAAACCTTATTAATACTTCATAAACTTTATACATCCCGTCCACAGTTGTGAAACTCAGTGTCAGCCTGAAAGCAGTTGAGTTCAACAGAGGTGAATGATGTCGGTTTACCACTGAGAATTATTTATACGTCAATAAAAAGTTTCACAGTCAAGATTAATCTAGCTGATTAGAAAATTACTGTAATGAAGGAAAAGTTGTATCTTGCATTTAAGATCTTAGATAGAACTTCTGGAAGTGGCCAGCCTGGCTTTTTTTTTTTTTTTTTTTAAACAATTCACACCAGCTGTGGCAAGGGGAAAAGTGGAGAATGGGTCAGGACTAGTGCCAGAAATTCAGTAATGCCTTGCTGGTGGTAAATCAAAGCTTTCATTCCCTTATTTCTTTCTGCATTGATTTATTTCATAAGCATATATTGTGCAGCCTTTTTGTTTGTTTAGCAGGGTTTCATATCATGATACGTAGTGCTCACAATAGTTTCCTTGTTCAGCCTCAAATCTTAATTTCATATATCTGATAAAAGGTCGGATCGGAATTCAAACCCAGATCTTCTGACTCTAACTTCAGAATTCTTTCCCCTGTAACATGGCAATCAGCTGGAGGTCACCACTAAGAAAGCTTAATTAATTTCTAGAAGATTTTAATTAAGAAAACACAAGTAAGTCACTGGTTATTGTAGTGATAGATTTTTATTGTATGTACCAAAATTAAGATTTTTAGAAATCAGCAAGGGAAACCTGACCCCCCTATATAATTGTTAGCAGGATTGTATTTTAGTTTAGTCTCTAAACTTCCATCAAAATATATTCCTCAACTTAGTAGGAGAGATTATAACTATATCATATTCAAATGGTTAAAAAATTTTTTTACATCTTTTTAACTCCAAGGACTGTTTTCCTCTTTATTTTAATAATAATTGTACAAATAATGATCAACTCTTGTAATTAAAGAATCCTCTTTTATCTAATCAAATATCTTGGTCAATTTTTGTTAGAGCCATTAAACAACTTCAAAATTTTCTCTATTTTAATAGAATTACTTTTATTGACATAATGTTGCAGTATATTTTATAAGGATGAGCAGATGTTAAATCTGATCAGACATAGTTTCTGTCATGAGTTTTGTTTTTGCTTTTTACAGTTATTCTCTTTACCTAATTTAATATCACGAGTCTAAATTTCATCAAGAATCTTCATCCCCATAGAAACAGTAATGAGGTTTTTTTCTTGAACCAAACAACTTGATTCTAAAGTTCCTAGGAAAAAAAATCCAGGAAAATTCTGAGTAAGACAAATAATAGGAGGGTACTAGTCCTATCAGATATTAAAGCCTAATATAATTCACAGTATTTAAAATAGCATAGTACTGGAATATGAATACAAATCAATCAATAAGGAAACACAAAATCCATAAACCCAAATGCATAAACTGATATACATCAAAGGTAGCATTTAAAATTGTGGTGTAACTGATAGATGATGTTGAGATGAGGTAGTCAGTTCATAAAAAAGAAAATTCATGTGGCTCTTAAACATATGAAAAAATGATTGACCTCAGTTCTAAGAGAAATTCTTATTAGAACTATAGTATTGCATTGTTTTCACCTATAAGCCTAGCAAACATGCAAACACTGGCAGTGGTGTTGGGAATCAACACTGTCATACACTGATAGAAATGTAATTTGGTTCATCTTCTAAGGGCGATTTATGCAAATAGATCAAAATTTAAGATCACACCCTTTGACATAGCAATTCTATTTCTTGATTTACATTAGAATTGTATCTTTGGAACTTATACAAGAACTTACTCATAGTTGCTATTTCCAGTAAAGAAATATAAATGGCTGGGGACAAGGGAGTAAGTGAAATGGGTAATTTCTTTTCTTCTGTATATTTTTTGTCCTCTCAGTTTTATATGTATGCCTATTCATGCATTACCAATTCAAAAATAACACTTGAACCAAAAAATTGATTCTTCTCTTTGTTTTAGTCAAATATAGATTTACCACGTGAAATTTCAGGGTTACATGTTACTCCTTTTTTGCCTATGAAGTCTAGTTTTTTGGGGGGGCCAAGTTTTGTGGTTTTCAAATCTCCAGCAAATTTTACCAGGTACAGTTTTGACCACTGCCATTTTTATTTTGTGTTGGTTATTGTTAATTGTGAATTAAGCTAGAAGGATTTTTTAAAAATTAGTTCTTGGTTAATCTGTGAGAAGATTGTGAGTTATTCCCCTCTTGTGTGTAGTAACAGTTATTATCATTGGCAAAGCAAAAGCAAAACTTAAAGAATATCTTCAGCTTCAAAATGGTGTGGTCATCAGGTCCCACTGAAGTGACAGCCTTGCCCTTTAAGATAGCCTTGACTGTTATTATGAAAATAACCGAAATGATGTTTCCTTTCTTTCTAGAGACTTTTGCATAACGGTTTTCCTTCATATTCCGTGTATTAAAGGAAGTATTGGCCTAGATGAAGACAGATCAGGAAGTAATATATTAGACAAACTACATCGTCTTTGATGAAGGTGTATTAGTGCTTGCAAGTCTCAGAAATCTGGTACCGTCTTATGTTTCTGAGTAAACCACATCCTAGATGGAGGTCCAACTATGGAGACTAATGTTAAGCCCCACCTGCAACCCCCAAAATGAGAGAGGTTCTTGTTTCTAATGTTTGTAGAAAATATCAATGATTAGAAAGGTTGATATAAATAATCATATAGACATTTACCAAGATTAACTAAACTGGGCATTTCCCCCAGTTTTGATAGATCTAATAATCCAGAATAGGGTTGAAATAATTCATTATGTCCCAGGAAAATTAGGGAAATTGACCTGTATAAAGAGTCATTTCATTTAGTGAGCATTTATTGAGTGCCTTCTTTCCACCAAGCTTGGACTACACAGGCATTGAATTTCCAGACTCAAATAAGACATATCTCTGCTCATCAAGGGACCCTGACATTTGTTTAATCTCTGCATTTTCCATTTGCATTGCCAGTAGGTGGATGGAAATGTCTGTAGTTATTTGTTAGATCTTTCACATGGAGTCCTGAGACAATTAAAGACTTCAGTTTTAGAGAGAAACTTAATACTTTTTTTTTTTTAAATCCCAGCAAATGGTAAAGTTCACTCCTCCAGGATCCTCTGTATCTTGTGCCATTAAGATGTCAATTGATTGCTAATTGCTCTGCATTATCCATAAGCTGCTACAAACATTTTTAATGGCATGCTCTTTGTGATTTAGGGCAGTGACTGCCATCTCTTAGTACTTTGGAATGTTTTTTTTCTCAGCCTACAGAGTGTTTGGCTGGCATGCAGGGACCTGAGGAAGCTTAGCAGAAACCTGGTCCTATGAAACATAATCCTGCCACACCCTGCAATAGATAGGTGGCTATGTCATGCCAGTGTGCACACAGGATTGGTGAATGGAAGATTTGTCACCCAGAATTGTGAAAGGTGCTACTACACAGCCAGTCAGTTCTGCCAAAGGAGACAGCCACCTGCCAAGGCAGATGTGGGAATGGCCACGAAAATCCTGTTTTCCTTCTGTCAGAGTCTGTTCTGAGCCCTGGAGTAGACAATGAAGCAAAGTAGACATGGCGGCCAATAAACCCTTCCCTGCCTAATGAAGTGTCTCTTTTGAGTTCAAGATGTTTCTGTATCAGAGATAAATAGCTTATTCTCAAGGAACCCTGAAACAAAAGTTTAAAGATGTTTTAAAAAAAAATGACTATGGCTTATACTGGCCTGATCACTGGAACTCTGTGATGGATGGAGCAATGGAAAATTGTCGGGCGTTAAACCAAAATGAACTCTTGCTTCAGACGTTCCCTTTGCTCCATATAGATTCTCATGGAAGGCTGAGGGTAACTGGACTAGCATTAGTGAAAACAGAAAATAAAGTTAGGTCATTTATAAATCTGGAATAGTTTTAGTTAGCTTGGCATTGATCACATCTTAAATCATCTCTCCAAATCCCCATACTTTTCTTTTATGATTAAAACCAGAATAGATTTCTTGTAGACTTATCTACAATTTTGAAATTATTCTCTAAACAGAAAACTGTTTAGGAGGACTAGTTTCCTAGGAATGTGTGACCTTTCTAACTATATCTCTTATGTCACGCAGCCCCCAGCTATCTTCTGCTAACACCAGGCCATCACTCTGTTTCTAGTTAAAGAGTGTTCTTGATTCTTTTCCAGACTGACCAGCTGGAGCATAATCTTGATGAGAATAGTTTTGTCCTCATCTTTTATGGATACCCTGGGTACCCAGTCCAGACCATCTTGACCAGACCCATGCCTGCATATTCCAGCTTCTGAGAATGGTCACTACTAGCTCAGAGCTGTCCCTTCTCCGTAGAATCCCCTTTGGCTAAATGGGAGCCTGTGTGCTCTAGAGAATATGCTCCATCACCAGCCTACAGCCCATGCATGACTAAGGGAGTGGAGGAGTCAGCCCTTGTCTCAGGGTAGGGCAGTTCTGAAGTTAAGTTCACACTCCAGAGTTCCACATGGGATCGACCCCAGACTTCAGCTGGGATCACATGCGTACTTAGCTTTCTTTCCTGCCTAATCTTGCCTCCTTTACTCTTCTCTCACTGAGAACACTTACACGAGAATCCCTGTCTCAGGCTCTGCATCCAGGAAACCTGACCATCAGCATCATTGTAAACAGGGCATGTAGGTAGGAGTCTGGAGGTGATAGTGGGGTGGAGAGGGTTTAGCACGTAATTTACTCTGATAAGTGGCTTTTCATGCTTGATGCTTGGATTGTCATAGCACAGCTATCATCACAAGATCTATTTCTCAAGCAGGGCCAGGCTCACTGACTCACTCCTGGATTGGAAATGAAATGACTAGGAAAATTTCTTCAGGCTTGTGCATGAATAGAAATGGATGATTGTTAATGAGGTTAATTCAGCAATGTAGATTATACGCCAACTTTTCTCCACATGTCACCAAGTGCCAGGTCTGTGGTGGATTTGGTAGAAAAAACAAAAAAGTACCTTTTATCTTAGAAGTGAAATCAATCTTCTTATCTCTATGTCTATGTGAGACAGAACTTCTTCAAATGAAACAACTAGAGAAACTACAAGACAGCATGTGATCGCATGCTAAAATGTACATGATAAGTTCCAAAGGAATTTAGAGAAGTAAGAAAGTAGTGTGGGCATGGAAGAGCGAGGCACATCTTCTGGGAGGAATGTGTGTGTGGGAGGGGTGGGAGGAAGGAAGAGGCCACTCCAGGTGGAAGAGGTGGTAAGAACAAAGGTGTGGAGACAGAGGTGAGGATGCCAGCGTTTACCAGGATAAAGAACATTGCAACAGATGTTTCCCCTGAGTTTGCTGCTTTATCATGTTACTGCCCACTTTGTTTTCACTCACTGCTTATTCACTCACCAAATACATTTTGGGCACCTCCTTTGTTCCAGGAACTGCAGTGCGTCTCAGGGGTAGGACAGTGAAGGCAGTGCCCATCTTTGCTCTCAAGAAACTGACACTCCCAGATAGTGTGGGATTGGTAAACAGGCAGTTTCTAATGCTGGGGTGTTATAGTGTTGAAAGAGTTAAACATAGGGCTCTAAGAAAGAACAAAGGAGAGGTGCCTAATCCAGACTTGAGGGAACATCAAAAAAGGGTCCCTGAGGAAGTGATAGCTATTTTGAGATCTAAAGTCTGGTTACAGGTTAGCTGGGTGAAGGAGGGCACAAGGAAAGAGATCTAGAGATGAGAGGACTCATGGTGCTTTGAGGAAAGGTTAGAGATGCCATGTGACGGGTGTGTGTGGAGGATAAAGAAACAGGAGATGGACAAAAAACAGAGGCCAGGTTGGGAACTTGCACATAACTAACTTAACTTCCATCTTAAGGGCTGTGGTAAGTTTTAAAATGACAGGGTCATGTTGTTATTGCTGAAACACTCTAGCTGGGGTAGTTTGACTGTCTTGGATGAGAGCACACTGGAAACTGATGGACACATTAAGAAGCTGCACAATACTCGTGGTAAATGACGGTGGGCACCGTGAGAAGTGGAGTGAAGAACAACCTAAATTGACTGGTTGTTGGTTTACTGGTTTGGGGAGAATAAAATAGGAATGCTCAAGGTAAGACTGAAGAATAGAGCTGAAGCAAGGGATGGGGGTGATGGTGTTTTAATCAAGTTAGGGAGGGTGAAAGGAAGAGCAAGGTTGGGGAAAAGACAATTGTTCAGTTTTAGACAGGGTAAGCCTCAGCATCCTGGGGATAGTCACTTGGAGGTGTCGAGTAAATGAGGCTGGAGGTTAGAAGAGAGTTTTGGCGGTCGTTAGACAGATGTGGGGTTTCTGCCCACTCCTCCCCTTTGTTTAGTGGCATTACCATTCTCTCAATTGCCCAGGCTAGAAACTCTTATTTCCCTAGAGGATCCAAGAGTTCCATAGGTAGACTTCATGGGATTCATGAACGTCTTTGAAATTATATGCGGACATTTTGGCTATGAGTGAATATGTCTATTTTCTGGGGACTGTAAGCCACAGATTTTTATGGGTTTTGCAAAAGGTTTCTTTGACCCTCCCTCCCCAGTAGGACACACAAAAAGATTAAGAATCAGTGAGTTCAAATGCCTTGGTCTCTTTCTTTGTTTAATCATGAGTCAGGATCTGCAGTTACATCAGTGAAGTAATATTTATAATCCCTCCCCTTTCCTCATTGTTAGTCTCCTAGTTAAGATCCTATTTACTTTTATTGGGATGTCTCAACTTCTTCTCTCTATGTATAACTAGATATATTTTTTCTTTAACATTATGAAGTTGCTATCAACTATATGAAGTTGAGCCCCCATCCTTATATGTAGCAGAAAATCTTATCCACATGAGCCCCTTCTAAAAAAATCTCAGCTCAGTTTATTGATTTTTGCAATCCAGTTATTAAAATCTCAGACTCACTTCAGTTCAAAGCACCTGATCTTAGACTTTCAAGGCTACTGGAAGCTGAATAGAGAGGAGTGGGGTGTGATCGGTTCTTCACCTCTTTCCCTCCCATCTCAGGCGGCTGTTTGGCTGATGGGGAGTGTCAGGAAGGTAAGGGTAAGTGAAGGGAATTCACTCGTGTGATTGTCAGGATATGTGGAGGTAGCAAGATGGCAATATTTGCTTCTCAGTCAGCTGATGTCTTTACCTGGTTTAACTTCTGGGTGTTGATAACCAGCTTCCAGTTATATAGTGTGCCATCTTAGGTAGCCTTGGATGCCCACGCAGCAGCCTTTGGGGCCAGTACATTTTCCTCCCCTCACTCTTGGCAGGTGACTGTATCCTCCTTGCATCAGCCCCTCATTGATCAGTATGAACAACTAATTGCTGCCTGCCCTTAATTTAGTGAGCTTGGCTCAGCCTATAGGAAACTTGAAATCTTTGCTATGTCTGCCTTAATCTGTGTGAAACTGTGAGAGAATGGAGAACAACCTTAGTATCTTCTGACTACTGTCTTACTCTTTCCTAGGAGCCAACATTCACATTGTTCTGGTGGCATCCAGGTGCAGTGAAAGTTCATAACTTTCTTTTCTTCCCAGTAATGCTTTCAAATGTCGGGAGTGAGTCTCTAGGGGACATCGGGTTTGGTTGGGAAGAAAGAAATAAGCCAAACTGCACATAAACCCACATAGATGGAAGATAAAGAGAGTAAATGCTGGTTCACCAACTTGGTTCTCTCCCAAAGAGGATTCCTCTTCCTTTCTCCACCCACTTCATAGGGAGTTGCTTTCCTGATTCTTCTGCAAGTCCTCCTTGTTAGAAAATCCTAAGTCAGGGATGTCGAGTGTCACTGTTTTTCAGCAGTAAGTTGCCTCTCTTTAGTTGACTCCAGTGGGAAGGGGTCTCAGTGTATATCACAACTTGATGTTACTAACCTCTTAACTGATACCCAGGATATAATCTTTTGTCTTTCCCATACATTCTTCCTATTATTTCTAAATTCAGTGACTCCCCAAAGTCAAGAAAAATCTCCTTAGACTGATCTCCAAGGTCTTTTACTACTCTGACCCCATCTACCTTTGCAGTTTCAACTCCTTCCACGCATTCACTAAATAATGTGGGCAGAGATCAAAGAAATCTTGTTCTATCACATCTCGGTGGTGTTTCTCATGTTGTGCCTTCTGTCTGCAGTATCCTTTCTTCAATTTTGTTTAGGAAAAAACTCTCTATTCTTCCTTTAGGTCAACCTCACATACCACCTTCTCCATGACATCCTATCCCTTCCTTCAGTAGGAATTCATCCCTCCTATGCCACTCACATTATGCTTTAGGTATCTGGTTCTGCCTTATTATAGTGAGAGACTGTAAGAAACTGTAAAGTAGATGTCTACCTTATTCATCACATTTTCACCATGATCCTGGCAGGGGGCCTTGAACCAAGCAAATGTTCAACAGTTCAGTTAGACTGAAGTGATAGGTAAAGTGGAGTCAGATTATGGGAAGAGCCTTAAATGACCTTACATCCAAGTTCACTTGGTGGTATCCATTGAAGAGTTAGGACAAGAGGCACATGTTTCCCAGGGTTATTTATTTTTGTAATTTATTTTTAAAAAAATTCTCACATTGCCATTGCTTGGAAACATGTACCCCAAAGCAAACCACGAAACGAATAACGAGAAATCCAACTGACAAATTATGCCTGTCTGCCTGATAGGGCACACTTGGCTTGTCAATATCAGGAGGACAGACTAAGACCGTGTTTATGGGATTGAAAACATAATCAACAAGTGAGGACATGAGTCTGAAAGAAGATCAAATGTGGTGGCTCCCCAAGATTAGCCATTGTTCCCCAGAAATTAGCACCGTGCCAGATGCCAGGACTCATATTAGGCTGGGGCTGGTAGGTGGGGAGGGACACCAGTTTCAGCTGTGCAGTGTTAAGGGCGGAGAAAATGAAGTGATCGGGGCCAAATCCTGGTAGGGGAATGAGGTCCATATGGGTGTCAATTGGCAGCTTGCACATCCTGCATCGTTCAGCCATGTGGCCAGTGCCATCATGCATCTGAGCATCTGGGCTCTGACAAAGCAGAGCTTCTGGATAAACTTCAGCTTCAAGGGCAGCCTTAGGCACCAGCCTTCAGAGAGGGTTCAGGAAGCTCTAAGCAACACTTGAAGACTTTGGCTAAACTAAAAAAACTCAGATTTATATGAATAAAGGCTTAGCTGTTCTTTAAACAGCTCACTTCGCATGCCTGAACCCTATCAACAATGAGACTGGTGCAGATAAATGGTGCTCTAAATATATTTGGAAAGTCATCTTGACACACCTAAATTTAATTTGGCTTGCCAGATTTTCAAGAGCCAGTTCTAATAATAATGTACATATATTAGCCAATCCATAAATACAAACTATATATACTTTCAGCCACCACCACCCCCATGCCCTTCCCCATCAGATATGCACACACTTGTCCTCACCTGCCCATACCCTGCTAACCCATTTTTACCTGCAAAGAGAGGCATGGGCATTTACAAAATACATACATCTTCATCAAACCTAGGGATCGTACACACTTTCCTTCTCTGTCCAGCCTGTCGTGAATCAAACAGCTGTTTTAGGTCATTCTCTGACCCACCAGCTCCACTCTAGGTGGAACAGCTGTGGTCAGAAACTTGGCCAGGACACTCTGCCAAGAAAGGGTTAGAGGTGGCTGCATGAGCAGCTCTTGAGTGGAGCTGTGGAATGTGGGTGGAGCCAGAGCAGAAGGGGCACAGCTGATACCACTTCAAGAAGAAGGTGGGAAGCCTCGCTCCTTTCCCAGAGAGTGGAGGGAAGGCAGCTGTGTGCTGCTGATGCGAGGAGAATAGGGTAGTGGAGCTGAGCTTCAGAAGCAGCAGCTGCTGTGGTCTGGAGGGCGCCACCGGGTCACTCCCCGGAGCGTGGGCCTTGCTCCAGGGCCTGTGTGTAATGGTAGGACGTAGCTGGCTCTCCCACCCCTTTGGGGAGGACTTTGGTCAAACGGCGTTGGCAAGGTTTTTTGAGTTTCTTTGTGTTGTGTGATGCATGTGATCACACATGGGAGAGTCCTGCATGTCCTCATGTACATAGGGACATCTCCCTCCGGGGATAACTAAAGATTTCTGGCCAGTAGGGAAAGCCGAGAGGTAGCAGGGGTCAGCTAAACCCCTCAGGTGCCCTCAGGCATAGACTCGCCTGGCCTTTGGAGCTAATGCTCCCACTGTCCTTGAGAAGCCAGATACCTCATTGAGTCAGAGATCCTGGCCCACTCTACACTCAGCACTGTCTTCCTGCTCCAGATTACCCGTTGCAGGCCAAACGAGGCCAGTGCAGCCATGGACTCCCTAACATTTTGGAAATGTTTGAGAGCCAATGGCAAGATCCCACCTTGCTATTTAAACACCAACTGCAGTCCCAAGACCCAAGGTCACTGTCTTTAGTGCTAAGGCTCACCAAGGTTATTTTAATAAGACTAAGCCAGTTGTTGGTTTCTCTCACTTTCGTGTCCCCTTCCCAGCTTTTCAATATCCTACTTCCCTCTTTCCTTCTGTAGCCTCTGGGACCGTCAGACAGGCCTCCATGAAGCTGCTCTGTATGGAACAGTGTCCCAGTTGGCCAGTTATCATCCGTAACACTGATGTGATTGCAGGAACATCCATGGTTGCAGAAAGACCCACGCTTAGCAAATCATTAAAAATCAACTGTTGGGTGAACTCGTTTGTCTTTAGCCCAGATAACCCCAGTTTTGAGCCCCTAATTAGGCTTTCCTTCCTCCTATCCTGCATTCTAGCTTACTTGCTCCCTGTCTTCAGTTCAGCCACCAGTATTGGCCACATCTTTGATTTCCCTTCTTCTTGGCCATCTCCTCAGCAACAGCTGCCTTCTCAGCTTGACTTTAGTTTCTGTGTTCTCAATGGATAAATCCATAAGCTGAATTCATCTGCCCCCAGCAGCTGGAAATCCTGGTCCCCCAACATGTGATTCCCTCCTGTGGCAGAGAGTGAGCGATGGAGCCTAAAAAAGTATTTGGATTCGAAAAATTACTCCTCTCCTTCAGTGGCTGCTCTCAAAATTTTTCTCTCAAGGTGGTATTTGGAGAACACCATTTGAATGAAAGAATTCGTTCCTAAAGTGTGAATGACTGCTAGGTAGCTAATTAAATTTATTACTCTCTGAAAGAAGCAATCCAGATCAGGATGGGGACTGCTTTTCTGATATGTCTGAGAATGAGAAGACCCTTTTCCAGGTTCCCAGCCTCTAAGGGATCTGCCTGACACATCTCTGGTCTCCTGACATCAGCATTTTTATCCCTGTGCTCCCTCCATATGACACCTGTTCTTCCAGGGGCTGTTATTGTAATCCTCTGGATAACTGTACTCCTCGGCCTCTTCTTGAGGGTGAAACCTAAACACAGGGGTGCAGTCTCCGCCAGTAGCTTGTCTTCTGGCATCCCTAACTTGTCAGTGTAATCGTCTGTTTCCAAGTGTGATGAGATGGGCACACCTTCTCTCCAACACATTCTGCCTGCTTCCTCCAGTCTGTATTTGTTCATAGAGCAAGGCCACTTGTTCAGAATGACCAAAGTTCATAGGAAGTATTTATCATAGGCTACTTTTCCTTCCTGCGTAAGCCCATAAATAACGTAAGGAACCATGGTTTACATTCCTTTGTTGGAGAGCTGAGGTACTCATGACAGTTATGATATCTTCTCTTGCTGTATATTTCATACATATCATTCAGTTACCACCTGGACCCCATAAAATGGTAATCACTTGCCCTATATTATGGTTGAAGGTACTGAGATTTAGCTACATTAAATAACTTGCCTAGAGTTATCTAGTCAGCCTGTAGTTATTTTAGGGTTGAGATCCAAGTCTGTCTAATTCCACGTTCTGTGTTCCTTCCACTAAACCAGTCTGTCTTGGAGTGATATGCTCTGATGAATAAATCTTGATGTTTTTCTCCCCTCCAAGTTGAAGTCCATTTTAATGACTAATGGGAACTTTGTTCCTTATTCACAACATTCCTCACAGATTATAAAGTAAGGACCCCGAGACTGGCATGACCTCATGATGACCAAGCAGCTGGCTCACCTCAACCCTCAGCTTTTTCCTGCTGGTCACCAATAAGTCGGACAAATCTGCCTTATCTTCCACGATTGTTACTACATCTACATTTCCCACTGAATGGAAGGTGTAACGTGTGCTTCTCTTTGTTGCAGGGGACTAATAGTTTCTCTGATAAGCAAAAAGTGGGTTGAGCTTGAAAGAAGTTAAAGTAAACATACAGTCTGCTCCCAGCCCATGTACAGAACGTACGCTTGGGATGTACAGCTGGGAACACGTGCTGGTCCCTGAACTGCAGGCCCCCGATCTGTGAATTTGTGAGGCTTTCTAGTAAGAACTGTGACAATTGTTACTTCGCAGCAGCTGGTTATCATCTGCCAGTTTTGCATATATTCCTCCCCATTTTCTGAGGCTAACCAGCAGATGTTTTATCCCATGTGATCACACCTGCAGACCTAAAACCAGTTAAAAAACAAAAAACCCAAAACCAACGGGATGGCAGATGCTTTGAAATTGGAACGGGGATGTAATTCGATGGGGGAAAAAACCCAAAGTACTCCACTATTCTGTTAGCTGTCCACACGCCAGAAAGTAAGTCCTCTTTCTACTGTGACACGAAAGACTAGCAGTCCTGACTTTCTCTGTTTCCCCTAATCCACAGAGCGGTTCTGACATTTTATTTACGTCAAAGATGATGGGTTTTATTCTAGCCCTGAGATTCAACTCACCTTTAATAAATTGTCCAACAGTAGGCCTGACCCATCAGTATAAAATAAAAGAATGCTTTTAAGTCATATGCGGGCACCACATTTGCTGATGCAAAAATGCTTTAGTCTGATGGGAAAGTTAATTAAGCAATAAGACACGACATGACATGAATTATTCTGTAATAACTCACGTCTTTGGTGTAGCTAGGTGCAGACCTGAAGGCCAGCTACCTCTTCAGCATCTAGTCTTGAATTATGCTACAATAACTCAAGCTCTGGAATTTTCTACTGAAGCAAGGTTGAGTGGGGTGGAGTGGGGTTGGGGGGTGGAGAAAACCAAGAACAAAAATTGATCTCCAGCAAGCAAGAGATGGTAAAATAGAGTGCTTGTTTGAATTATATATGTGCCTGTTAAAGAAAGACATTAGTGACAAGAATTTGGGGTAAAGTTCACTGGGATTCTTTGAGAAGACATTGCAAACTTCCAACGTAAGGCCTGGTACAGCACGCTGAGGAAAATGCTTTGCCAGGGGTATGGGCACTTGGACATTTGGCAAGTGCAGTGGATGCTTTCGGACTCCAAGGGAGAATTAGCTCATCTCTTTATAACTTTTGAAATTTCATATTATGCCCTTTGACTTTGTGGAAATAAATGCCCTAAGAGTCAGCATTCGTGGGTCATGAGAGACGGGGATACAGTTCCCCATGTCTTCTGCATCATAGCACACCACTTCCCTTGCTTCTCTGTATTTTGTGTCAAATGGGGGTTGGGTTTTAGTTCAGAATGAAGCCGCTGAAGAGGGCTTGATTCTCCAGGCATCAGTTTGAGTTGAACAAAAGAGAAACCGTGTGAAAGCCACAGCATGAAGACATGTAGAATGAGCCCCATTTGGTGTCATATATGAGAAAGCGAGCACAATATTAGGTTCCTGAGAGATTTGCCTATTTTCTTCTTCCCTGTCATGGGTATATCAACTTCATGAATGATGATGTACCTAACGAGTCCCAATTAGTGGCTGTGGTCCTGTAAATTTCACAGCTGGATGGCTTGACAGATCGCTCTGTGAAAATCCCTTTTAGTCAAAAAAAAAAAAAAAAAAACAAAAAACCCAAAAAACTACAAAGGAAGCAGCAGCATTTTCCTGCATTTGAATGTTGACACGTAGAGCTGATTGAGATTGACAAGAAGGTGTCCTGTCCAGCCCCGCTCAGCTCACGCTGTACACAGAACAGCTTTCCTGTTTCCCTCTTGTTCGCCTCCTTCAATCTCCAGCCACTGCCTGCACGGAGATGAGCAGTTCAGCAAATCTGCGACTTCAGATCTTACAAGTTTGCTGGTAAAATTCCAAAATTCATAGTCAGACCATGCCTCCCTCCATACGACTAACATATGGTATTAACAAATTTTATCAACACTGTGTAAAGGGAACAGCTTCAGAAAGTGTTTCTGTTACTCTTACAGTTACTCTGTTGCCTTGTAGCATGGCACTGATATTGCCTCTCTTCGGGTCCTGTTTGAAAGGCTGATTTTAACATGTATTTCTTCTCTTAAAAGGCTTCATTGTGGAATTCTTACATTATTTGGTGAGTTGCAATTTGGTCTCTTTGAGCAGTGTGGACATCTCATACTTGCCTGTTTGTCTTATAAATTCGTACAGTGTATTTGGTTAACAAACTCTCCATTGGGGCAGAAATTGTTTTTGATGAACAAAGATGGTCTAGAGCAGAGTTCAGCCAAATTTGGCTGTAAGGAGCCAAATAACAAGTATTTTAGGCTTTGTAGCCCTGTTGCAGGTACTCTGCTCTGCCATCATGGTGTAAAAGTAGCCATAGACAACACATAAAAGAGTGAGCTTGCTTGTGTTCCAATAAAACTTTACTCACAAAAATAGGTAGTGGGCTCAGTTGGGCTGGTGGGCTGTGATTTGCCAACGCATGATGTAGAGAGTTCAAGGCAAGTGGGCCAACTCTGTTCCCTCCCTCTGGATTATGGTTTCTTGAGAGCTGAGAGGAGGCTATGAAAGCAGGAATGCTAGCTCATGGCGAGTACAGTGGTTTAGTGACAAGATACAGAATTTGGAGTCAGATGAGTGAGTGAATTTTGGTCCAAGTCGCTTTCTCCTTTGTGACTTTGGGAAAGTTACCAAACTTCTCAGAGCTGCCCTTTCCTCATCCTTAAAAGGGCAAGCATAGGATCTAGGGCAAGGTTATTAGCTTTTCATATACCACTGTCGTCCCCTTCTGCTTGGGCTCACAGCTAGACTACATTACCCAGCCTCCCTTGCAAGCAGGAGCTTCCTTGTGGTGTTCAGATCTCATCAGTACTGTGCACAGAGAGTTTGTGTGCTACTTCTAGTCAGGTCCAGCTTCATCCAGACTCTCCGTTCTGCTGGCTTACACCCTGGACATGGTGGGTGTAGCCTTCAGCACATATCTAAGAACAAATCTAGGACAGGGTTTGGAGCAACAAGAGGGAAGAGGCCTGGTCTCTAAAGGGCGGCTTGAAGCAGCGCTACCTGATGAGTTGACACACTCCTTGGACTGTTTTGTGAGAGAAGAACACTCATTGTTCTTGAAGGAGCTGATTTTAGTGTGTTCTAGATCAGCAGCTGAGCCTTAAGTCAAAATACAGTTTCTAATTTGCATGATTGTTATAAGGATATAAAATTATATGAAGTGCTTGGCATGTGATTGGCATTCAGTAAGGGAGAACTTTTCTGTTTTGTGACTCCGGTGGGCAATGGTAATGTTGGTTAAGAAGAAGGTTCAGTATTTGGTGCAAGGGTTATCTGATGATGCGGCAGGAGGGTGGCTGCCCTCCAGCCTGGGTTTCTGTCTTCTCTGTCATTAAGGGGGCATGTCTGGGGAGGTACGGAAATGTGCCAGGTGGGCAAAAGTGGGTGAGAATATCAACCTTGCAGTTTGGAGCAAAGGGAGGGAGAAAGGGGAAGTTTCCATTGAGGCCACTGCACAGATATGTGTGTCTACACACACATAGGACTGTAGCCTTGGTTTTTGTTTTGTTTCTTGTTTTTTGTGTGTGTGTATTTAGAAGGCAGAGATGAGCTGTTAGCTATTCTTGGAAAATATTTTTTATACCTCTTTACTTTTACTTCTGAAAATCTTTCAACAAAGAATTTGTTTGAAATGTATTTTCTTTGATGAAAATATGATTATGGAATATAACAGCCCTTATGAAATATTTTACATAGATAATTCATTAAGAGCTTATAAAATTTAAACCATAGAAATGAGACTAAAACCATTTATAGCTACACTATCCAGGGTAAACCCAGAGTAACATGTTGCTCTGTAGTATTGTAGTCATAGACATAAAATGCTCATAGGCTATATATTTATGTAGTTTGGTTTCCTGACTTAAATGTGTGCATTTCCCATGTCATTACATATTCTTTAAAAAAAAATTCTCAATGACTGCATAATGAATATATCGTAATTTATGGAACCATCCCCTTAAAATTGTTTCTAATTTTTCTTTAGAAATGAAAATTACTATATATATGTATGTTATAGAGCTATAATAACCTAGTAACTAACCATCTCATATTCATTCTTTCTGTAGTTGTAAGAATAATATTTGCAAAATACAAAGTCAATTATGTGATTCTCCAGTGTAAAACCCTTAAAAAGCCACTTCTTTCCCTTGTGGAAAAAATTGGCGTTTTTGCTGGAACATCAAGACCTTTTCAGTCTGGTCCTTGCTGGCCTTTTCAGCCACATCCCTGGTTTCCCTGGACCCTTCACCTAAATCCATCTATTCTGATTGCATTTACCTAAAAATGCTATCATCTCCCAACAGAGCCTCATTCAGGCTTTCTGTCTGAAAGGCTTTCTGCTGCATCCAACCATACCTCTTTAATTATAGCTCATTCTTTCCTTTTTGGGAGACTTTCCATTAACTTATTTTCTCTAATTTTATTGCAATATAATTGTCATAAGACACTGTAAGTTTAGGATGTACAGCGTAATGATTTGATATGTGTATATATTGTAAAGTGATCACCATAGTAAGGTTAGTTAACATCCATCATCTCACATAGTTACACATTTTTTTCTTGTGTTAAGAACTTTTAAAATGTATTAGCTACTTTCAAATACACAATGCAGTATTGTTAACTGTGCTCCTTATGTTGTACATTGCATCCTTAGAACTTGTTTTATAAAACAGTACAGTAGTGGCATAAAAACAGACCAGTAGGCCGATGGAAGAGAATCTAGAGCCCAGCAGTAAACCCATGCATGTGTGATTAACTTATATTTGGCAAGAGAGCCAAGAGTACTCAATGGAGAAGAAAACTCTGTTTAATAAATGATGCTGGGAGACGGAGAAGATGGCGGAGTAGAAGGACGCTCGCAGGTCACCCTCTCCCACAAATACACCAAGACCCACATCTACAGACCCACTCAGCCAACCAGAGCACCTGTGGAACTCCGACAGAACATCGCCCTCTTCAAAAGATAAAGACGCCAAAAATCTGGTAGGAGAAGAGGAAAAAAGAAAGAACAAAAGGCAAAGCAGCGCGGGACGGGTCCCGCGGGGAGGGAGCGGCAAAGGAGGACTGGCGCTCGCTGGCTGGGTCTCCCCTCTCCAACTGAGAGGCCAGCGGGACGGAGGGGGAGCCTCCGAGGCTCGGATCTGTACAGAGCAGCCCTTGACTAACAGAACTAAGTTAAACGGGCACAGAGCGTCCCCCCGACACCCAGCCTGAGACGCGGGCCGGCAGCCGCAGGCAGGGCCAGGCTGCACAAGCCGGGCTGAGGACGGAAGCGGCTGCACGGAGGGAGGCAGCCCCGGGGGAACGCAAGGGGCTACGCGCCGTGGCTGTGGGTGCACAGGGCGGAACAACCTGGGCCCTCCATAAAACAGCAAGGTTGATGTGCTCTCGGGGGAAGGGTGCACACCCCTATCTCTGAAAACCCGCGGAAAGTTTTCCGGGGAAGAGAGGCGGGGCTCAGGCACAGCCGCCATATCCTCCGCGCTGAGCACCCAGGCGGGGGCGGGGGCGAAACCTGCATCCGCACCGAAGGGCTTAGCAGCCTCAAAGGCCAGACTGAGACTGGCCTGCAGCCCGGGGCAGATCCTGGTCACTCAGAGAACTTGCTCCACAAAGACAAACAAGGAGCTGGGTTTTGGCTCGGAGCAGGGACAGGGCTGTCCCTCGGTCTTCCCCGAGCCCACCCGCGGAGCGCCGACCAGGGCGGAGCGCGCAGCCACACAGAGAGCGGAACTACCGGCGGCGCAGGTAGAGGGACAGCGGTCCCCCTACCTTTCGGGCAGGAACACAGCCCCTGACCGAGGTGCTGGGAGGGGGCACGACCCGCCCTCCTACCCGGCCAGTCTGCAACATCTGACTGCGGCATCCGGAGGGGCAGCGACCCGCCCGCCCACAGCGGAGAGCTGCACCTGACCCAGTGTTAGGAGGAGGCGCGATCTGCTTGCCGACAGGTGCTGGGAGCAGCACAGAAGAGGGCGCCAACGGAGGGCCTCTGAAAACAGCAAGCTGAGCTTCCAAAACAGGATGAAGACAGAAAGACTTCACATTAAAAGCACACAGACTCCAGGAGAACACCGACAAACCCCCCCCCCCCGCTTTTTTTTTTTTTAAATCTGTTTTTACCTGTTCTATTTTCTATTACTCTCTTAATCTTTACTTCTTAATTCATTTCTATTTCTCTTGGGTTTTGATGTCCTGCTATTGATTAGACACAGGTTTCAAATACATCTATTCATCTCCCCCCCTTTTTTTGTAAAGGTTTTAAAAGGACATCTCAACCCGATTAATACTCTGCTTCAACTCACTCTTCTATTATTCATTATACACTGTTTTCAAACCCTCTTTCTCCCTTCTTTTAAAATTCTTTCTCTCTCTCTCTTATTTTTTTTTTCTTTTTTTCCTAAGTTCTATTCCTAAATAGGCATCAGATAGATAAAATCCTTAAGGACCAAAATAAACACCTGATACTCCATAAACCACAGTGCCAAAGAGGTATGAGCAAGATGAAGAAGCAGAAAAACCTTTCCCAATTAAAAGAACAAGAGAAATCCCCTGAAAGAAAGATCAACGAAATAGACATCGATAGCCTACTAGATCAAGATTTCAAAAAAGGAGTGATCGAATTGCTGAAGGAATTAAAAGAGATAGTGTTTAGAGATATAAAATATGTCAAAAATGAAATTGAAGCTATAAAGAAGAGCCAAGTAGAATGAGTAAACTCATTGACAGAGATGAGGAATGATCTAATAGCTGTGCAAAGCCGACTAGATAATGCAGAGGAACGAATTAGTGATCTAGAAGACAGGGCAATAGAAAGCACCCATTCAGAAGAACTACAAGAGAAGCAAATAAAAAATAATGCAAATAGCATAAGGGACCTATGGGATAATATAAAGCGTCCCAATCTTGGCATAATAGGGGTCCCAGAAGGAGAAGAAAGATCAAAGGGGATTGAAAAGGTTTTTGAAGAAATCATGACTGAAAACTTCCCAAACTTAAAGAATGAATCAGATATCCAAGTACAGGAAGCTCAGAGGGTCCCAAACAGGAAGAACCCAAATAGACTCACACCAAGACATATCATAATCAAGATGGCCAGAGTCAAGGATAAAGAAATGATTCTAAAGGCAGCAAGAGAAAAGCAAAGAGTAAGTTACAAGGGAACCCCCATAAGGCTCTCAGCTGATTTCTCTACACAAACACTACAGGCCAGAAGGGAGTGGCAAGATACATTCAAAGCCCTGAATGAAAAAAAGATGCAGCCTAGGATCCTTTATCCAGCAAGGCTATCCTTGAGGATAGAAGGAGAAATAAAGAGTTTCACAGACAAAAAAAAGCTGCAGGAGTTTAGCAACACTAAACCCATGCTAAAAGAAATATTGAAAGGGCTATTCTAAACAGAAAAGCAGCAGGATGCTATAGAAATGAGAAACACACAACTGGAAAGGTGATAACTCATGAATTACAAATAAAGTATACATGAAATTATAAAAGAAGACATACAAATCACTGGGAGAGGGAGGCAGGGAAATATAGAATATTTTTTTCTTTTTTAAATTTTTTTAACAGTAGGATGGGTTTGAGATCATGTTACTATCAGTTTAATAAAAACAGTTATAGTAATGGGTTGACAGATTTACAAAAAAGGGTAACCACAAGCCAAAAATTTACAAAGGAGTCACAAAAAGTAAATAAAATCCATGATAATACAAAGGAAAATTACCAAACCACAAAAGGAAGAAGAAAGGAACAAAGAGGATATACCAATTCAACTGCAAAGATAAGTTCAAAATGGCAGTAAACACACATCTATCATTAATTACTGTAAATGTTAATGGACTAAATGCTCCAGTCAAAAGACACAGAGTGGCAGACTGGATAATGAAGCAAGAACCTTCAATATGCTGCATACAAGAGACCCACTTTAGGGAGAAGGACACATATAGATTGAGAGTGAAAGGATGGAAAAGGATATTCCATGCAAATGGAAAAGCCAAAAAAGCAGGTGTTGCACTACTGATTTCAGACAAAATAGACTTTAAAACAAAGGCCATAAAGAAAGATAAAGAAGGACATTTTATAATGATTAAAGGAGTGATACAAGATGAGGATATTACACTCGTTAATATATATGCACCCAATATAGGAGCACCTAAGTACATACAAGAATTACTAACAGAGATAAAGGGGGATATTGATGGGAATACAATCATAGTTGGAGATTTTAACACTGCATTAACATCACTAGACAGATCTTCCAGACAGAAATAAACAAGGCAACAGAGAAATTAAATACTACAATAGAAAAACTAGATTTGGTGGATATTTTCAGAGCATTACACCCCCCAAAAATAGGATATACATTCTTTTCAAGTGCACATGGAACATTTTCCAGGATCGATCATGTACTTGGGCACAAAAGAAACCTCAACAATTTTAAGAAGATAGAAATTATCTCAAGCATCTTTACTGACCACAATGCCATGAAACTGGAAATCAACAACAGAGAAACAAAGGAGAAAAAAAGGAAAGCATGGAGATCAAACAATATGTTATTGAAAAAACAATGGATCAATGAAGAAATCAAAGCTGAAATTAAAAAATACCTTGAGACAAATGATAATGAAAGCACAACCACTCAAAACCTATGGGACACAGCAAAGGCAGTGCTAAGAGGGAAGTTTATAGCGATACAGGCCTTCCTCAAAAAAGAAGAACAATCTCAAAGAAACAATTTAACCCACCACCTGAATGAATTAGAAAAAGAAGAACAAAAAGCCCCAAAAGCAGCAGAAGGAAGGAAATAATAAAGATCAGAGAGGAATTAAATACAATAGAGATTAACAAGACCATAGAAAAAATCAACCAAACCAAAAGCTGGTTTTTTGAAAAAGTAAATAAAATCGACAAACCTCTGGCCAAACTCACAAAGAAGAAAAAAGAGAGAGCACAAATTAGCAAAATAAGAAAGGAAAATGGAGAAATTACAACAAACAAAATAGAAATGCAGAATATCATACGAGAATATTATGAAAAACTATATGGAACCAAACTGGATAACCTAGAGGAGATGGACAAGTTTCTGGAAACATACTGTCCACCAGAACTGAATCAAGAAGAATCTGAACACTTGAACAATCCAATCACTAGAAAGGAAATAGAAATAGCAATTAAAAACCTCCCTACAAATAAAAGTCCAGGACCGGACAGCTTCACCGGGGAATTCTACCAAACATGCAAAGAAGAACTCATACCAGTCCTTCTCAAACTCTTCCAGACGATTGAAAAGGAGGGAATACTCCCAAACTCATTCTATGAAGCCACCATCACCCTGATACCAAAACCAGGCAAAGACACTACAAAAAAAGAGAATTATAGGCCAATATCACTGATGAACATAGACGCCAAAATCCTCACCAAAATTTTAGCAAATAGAATCCAACAACACATAAAAAAGATTATACATCATGACCAAGTGGGGTTCATCCCGGGGACACAAGGCTGGTTCAACATACGCAAATCAATCAGTGTAATACATCACATCAACAAGAGAAAGGACAAAAATCACATGATCATCTCAATCGATGCAGAAAAAGCATTTGATAAAATTCAACACCCATTTATGATAAAAACTCTCGCCAAAGTGGGTATAGAGGGAACATATCTCAACATAATAAAAGCTATATATGACAAACCTACAGCCAGCATAGTACTCAACGGTGAAAAACTCAAAAGCTTCCCACTAAAATCTGGGACAAGACAAGGATGCCCACTATCACCACTCCTATTCAACATAGTCCTGGAAGTCCTAGCCACAGCAGTCAGGCAAGAGAAAGAAATAAAAGGGATCCAAATTGGAAAAGAAGAGGTAAAAGTGTCATTATATGCTGATGACATGTTACTATATATAGAAAACCCTAAAAGGTCCACACAAAAGCTACTAGAGCTGATTGAAGAATTCAGCAAGGTAGCAGGTTACAAAATTAACGTTCAAAAATCAGTTGCATTTCTTTACACTAACGATAAATCAACAGAAGAAGAAAGTAAAGAAACAATCCCCTTTAAAATAGCACCCAAAGTAATAAAATATCTGGGAATAAATCTAACCAAGGAGGTGAAAGAATTATACACAGAAAACTATAAACCATTGATGAAGGAAATTAAAGAAGACTTTAAAAAATGGAAAGATATTCCATGCTCTTGGATTGGAAGAATCAATATTGTTAAAATGGTCACACTGCCCAAGGCAATCTACAGATTTAATGCAATCCCTATCCAATTACCCAGGACATATTTCACAGAACTAGAACAAATCATAATAAAATTCATGTGGAACCATCAAAGACCTAGCATTGCCAAAGCATTACTGAAGAGAAAGAAAGAGGCTGGAGGAATAACTCTCCCAGACTTCAGACAATACTACAGAGCTACAGTCATCAAGACAGCATGGTATTGGTACCAAAACAGACATACAGACCAATGGAACAGAATAGAGAGCCCAGAAATGAACCCACAAACTTTTGGTCAACTCATCTTTGACAAAGGAGGCAAGAATATACATTGGAATAAAGACAGTCTCTTCAGCAAATGGTGTTGGGAAAACTGGACAGCAGCATGTAAAACAATGAAGCTAGAACACTCCCTTACACCATTTACAAAAATCAACTCAAAATGGATTAAAGACTTAAACATAAGACAAGATACAATAAACCTCCTAGAGGAAGACATAGGCAAAACATTATCTGACATACATTTCAAAAATTTTCTCCTAGAAGAAATAAAAGCAAGAATAAACAAATGGGACCTAATGAAACTTACAAGCTTCTGCACAGCAAAGGAAACCAGAAATAAAACAAGAAGAAAACCTACGTAATGGGAGAAAATTTTTGCATGTGAAACCGACAAAGGCTTGATCTCCAGAATATATAAGCAGCTCATACGACTCAATAAGAAAAAAATAAACAACCCAATCCAAAAATGGGCAGAAGACCTAAACAAGCAATTCTCCAAGGAATACATACAAATGATCAAAAAGCACATGAAAAAATGCTCAATATCACTAATTATCAGAGAAATGCAAATCGAAACTCCAATGAGGTATCACCTCACACCAGTCAGAATGGCCGTCATTCAAAAATCCACAAATGACAAATGCTGGAGAGGCTGTGGAGAAAGGGGAACCCTCCTACACTGCTGGTGGGAATGCAGTTTGGAGCAGCCACTATGGAAAACAGTGTGGAGATTCCTCAAAAGACTAGGAATAGACTTACCACAGGACCCAGGAATCCCACTCCTGGGCTTGTATCCAGAAGGAAATCTACTTCAGGATGACACCTGCACCCCAATGTTCATAGCAGCACTATTTACAATAGCCAAAACATGGAAACAGCCTAAATGTCCATCAACAGGTGACTGGATAAAGAAGAGGTGGTATATTTATACAATGGAATACTACTCAGCCATAAAAACCGACAACATAATGCCATTTGCAGCAACATGGATGCTCCTGGAGAATGTCATTCTAAGTGAAGTAAGCCAGAAAGAGAAAGAAAAATACCATATGAGATCGCTCATATGTGGAATCTAAAAAACAAAAACAGAAACAAACAAACAAACAAAAACAAAGCGTAAATAAAGGACAGAAATAGACTCACAGAACAGAGAATACAGACTTGTGGTTACCAGGGGGGTGGAGGGTGGGAAGGGATAGACTGGGATTTCAAAATTAGTAGAATAGACTACACTGTATAGCACAGGGAAATATACACAAAATGTTATGATAACTCACAGAGAAAAAAATGTGACAATGAGTGTGTATATGTCCATGAATAACTGAAAAATTGTGCTGAACACTGGAATTTGACACAACATTGTAAAATGATTATAAATCAATAAAAAATGTTAAAAAAAATAAATGATGCTGAGAACGTTTGATAGTCACATGAAAAAAAAAAAAGACTAGATCCCTCTCTTACACCACTCAAAAAAGTAAAACTCAAAATGAATTAAAAGTGAAATGTGATACTATAAAACTAGAAGAAAACAGAGGGAAAAAATTTCTTGATCTGAGTATTGGCAATGATTTTTTAGTTATGACACCTAAAGGCTAAGCAACAAAATAAAAAAGTGAACAAATGAGACCACATCAAACTAAAAAGTGTCTTTACAGCAAAAGAAATCACTGACAAGATATAAAGGCAACCTATGGAAGGGGAGAAAATATTCGCAAATCACATATCTGATAAGGGGTCAGTATCCAAAATATAAGACACTCACACAATTCAATGGCAAAAACAAAACAAAACAAAACAAACAAAACCCAAATCCAATTTAAAAATGGGTAGATGACCTGGATAGACATTTTTCCAAAGAAGATATTCTAATGTCCAACAGGTACATTAAAACATATTCAGCATCACTAATCATTAGGGAAATATAAATCACAATCACAATGAGACATTGCCTCACACCTCTTAGAATGGCCAACATGAAAAATACAAGAAATGAAACATGTTGGCAAGGCTATGGAGAAAGGTGAATGCTTGAGCACTCTTGGTGGGTATGTAAATTGGTACAGCCACTATGGAAAACAGTACGGAGCCTCCTCAAAAAGTTAAGGATAGAACTATGATATGATCTAGTATGCTGTGTATACCTTCTGGGTATATATCTGAAGGAAACAATATCACTATCTTGAAGAAATGTCTGCATTCCCATGTTCATTGAAACATTATTTACAATGGTCAACACATGGAAACAGACTGTGTGTCCATTGATAGATAAATGGATAAAGAAAATACATTGTAAATCAATCACAAAAGAAGGAAATCTTGCCATTTGCAACAACATGGACCTTGAGGACATTATGCAAAGTGAACTAAGTCAGAGAGAAAAATAAATGCTATTATCAGCTCACTTATATGTGGAATCTGAAAAACTAAACTCGTGAAAAGAAAGCTAAAATATCTGGTTGCCAGAGGCAAGGGGAGGGGGTGGGAAAATTGAGTGAAGGTGATTAAAAGGTACAGACTTCTAGTTATAGCTCATTCTTTGTCATTCCTGCTCAAATACCTTCGTCTCATGAAGCCTTTCTTGATTCTAAGTTACAGCTTTTCATTTAGCACTATATACCTTTCATTTCTTGCATGGATCACAGTTTTCATGGGAATATGTGATTATTGGAAGTCTTGCCCAACTAGACCACAAGTACCTTAAAAGAGGAATCTGTGTATTTTTAGTCATCATTAAATCTTTTAACAACTCCTAGCATATTGAACAAATTGGGCAGAAGGAGTTTGAAACTTTAACACTATATAAAGTAAATTCAAAATGGATTAAAAAATAACAAAAGAAATCATGGGTAATTTGTAAAACAATCTTTGATTGGGGAAGCCCTCTGAAAAATTACATTTTATTATCTAAAACCAAGACTTCTGGTATGACAAAAAACACCCACCATAGTAAAGGCACAAAGAAACATTTCCAATATACCTTTTGTACAAAACTAAACTTCCTTAATACAGGAAAAAATATATATATATATATCAATAAAAGCAATCCAAGAGAAAATTAGAAACATGAGTAAATAATTTGCAGGAAAAAAAAAAACAATTAAAAACATAGGCTATTCAACCTAACGTGAGATAATTGAAAATTAAAATAACAATGAGAGATCATTTCTCATGGATCAGATTAGCAGTAACAAAATATATTGGTGATTTCTTCATAGGAGAAAAAGAATTATTGTATATTGGTGGTGGAAATATAAATTGGTGTACAGCTTCTGTGATACTATTGGGTAATATCTATAGACGTTTTAAATCCACACATTATTTGACCCAGTAATTTCGTGTCTAAGGATTTACTCAAACTAGCTACAAAACTGTTCATTGAACAAATACGTATGTGTGGATTTGTATATGTTTTGTGTATATGTGTGTATCATGTTGGTTGTAGTATAGATTGTAGTAGCAATGTTCTGGAAACTGCCTCAGTGCTCATCAAAGAGGGGTTAAATAGACGAATTGTGATATAGAGTTGAAAGCTGCACTGCCAATAAAAGGGATGAAGTTACGTCTTTGTATCAGTATTTTGGAAAAATGCCCACTGTTTATCAATAATTTAAAAGAGTGAGTGACAGAATAATGTATATTCTATGATTCCATTTACATAAAGAAGTATATACATATGGATATTAAAATATTATACATTCGTGTAATGTGTGAAACACCTGATTTAGGGTATTTGAATGTGACTACCCCTGGGGAATGGAAGTGTATCAGTGGCAGGCAGCTGGGGTTGGGAGATGAGGTGTGGTGGGAAATGTTTGCTTTTTAGTTTGTAGAATTCTGTGTGGTGTACTCTTCCTTCAAAGACGTGTTACTCACTATAAAAAGTTAAAATAATTCTCTGGTAATAATAAGCATAGAGTGACAACTTGCTGTTATAATTCACATTTGATATCACATTCATCTTATTCTTACACACCTTTATGCTATTTAAACTCGGTTTCAATACATTTAAAAACATGTTGTGAAAAATTTTAGACCCTTCCCCCACTCTCATTCATCTCTGAAATTTTCTATCCTTTTCCGAGAACTTTAAGAATAACTCTGTCAAATTTCCCCAAAATTCTGTTAATATATTGATTCAAAGAACAATACACTTTGGAAGGATTTATTGTTAAAATATTAATTTCTTCTCTGTCTACATAAATCTTCTTACAGGACTGTTTATCAACTTTTTAAAAAATCTTACACATTTCTTGAAACTTATGCATGATGTTTTTATATGGTTTTAGGATTTGTCAGTACATTTTTTTTTTTCTGTTGTGTTTTTCTGCTTGGCTTTTCATGATAGAGAGGGTTTTATTTCCTTGTAATTATTTATTTTGAATGTGACTGCTTTGTTGATCTTTCTTAATAGTTCTTAGTTTTCAGTTGACTCTCTTGGATTTTCTTGGATTTCCTATGTGGAAAATAAAGGCATTTACAAATACTAATTTTTTTTACTTCTCTTACCAATAGCTGTATCTCTCATTTCCCTTTCTTATCTTCTTATGTTGTCTAAAACAGTGGTCATCCAAATTCTTGCAAGTTCCACAGAGATGATTAATTTGTACAGAATGCTTTTGTTGGCTTTGGGAAAATTTTTGTATCCTTAGTTAACCTATAGTTGCAGTTGATGAATGAATATTCTGATGTGAATATTAGTTTACATAGATTAATGTGAAAGATGAAAGTTTTAACAATAAGGACATATATTGAATCTTCACTTTGTTGTCAACATTATGAGGGACTTACTTGCTGAATCAGTTAATTTTCCTAATTCTGAAAGAATATCCTTTAATTTTTGTGCTTTTCAGAATATAATATAATAACTTCTTTCACAACAAACCTTTAAATTTAATTTTCGTTACTATTTTCTCTGTTTTTTTTCTTCCTCCATTGTTTTTTAAGGTCTAAGTCAAGAGTCTGCGAAGTATGGCAAATAGTCAAAATCTGACCCAATGCTTTTTTCTGTAAATAAAGCTTTATTGGAACACAGTCACACCCATGTACACGTCATGTGTTTATTGTTGTCCCTGGTGGCTTTCACACTACAGTGGCAGGTACAGCAGAAATCGAATGGCACAGAAAGCCTAAAATATTTACTATTTGGTCCTTTTTCAGAAAAAGTTGGCCAACCCCTGATCTAGACAGTCATGAAAACAACAAATCAAATCCTGATTTTTGTCATTTACCAATCTCAGTGGCAAATACTGTAAACACTCTCATTATGACCAATTTCAAGCTACCAAAGGTGAGGCTGGGCTTAGATCTGCAGTAGCACACCATTATATAGCACTGTCTTCACCAAGCTGATACAGCAGCTGCAGAAGCCTCAGACACACAGATGATATTAACATGTAGCAAAATTTTTAGGGAGTAATACCTTTTGAATATTTATTCACTTTGATTTTAATATACTTTAATTATAAGTTCACATATTTAATTTTCAGTAATGGCTGCATTTAATAACTGACTCACAAAATTCCTGAAATTTTAACAGTTGGCTTCTTTCAGGAGCCAGCAGGCACACCACTGTCTTGAGAGGCTTTTCAAAACACAGATTGAAGGGCACCTCCTCCCTAGGTTTGAGATTTAGTAGGACTGGAGTAGGGTCTGAGAATTTGCATTTCTAACAGGTTCCCAGGTGATGCTGTTGCTGCCGGTCTGGGAACCAAACTTTGAGCCCCACGGGGCAGTATTAGCTTAAGGTAGCAGGAGGCTCCTTTATCTGAGATGGGCATTCCAAATCATATTATACAAATATTATTGTATTTTTAATTTGCTGTGAATTTTTTATTGTTGTTACTGTTGTTAATCCAGAATTGATGTTGAATATTGTCAATTGCCTGTTGCTTATCTTTTAAGATGATTTATTTTTCCTCTTATTTATGTGATATTTCTATTAATATATTTCTCATTAATAAGCTATCTTTTCATTGCTAGTATTGTCTATAATCACAATAGGTTATTCTCTTACTTTATTACTACACTCATTTTGCTTATTTATTTAGGATTTTCCTTCTCTGTTCATAATGAAGATTGTTCTTGCTAAGTTTTTGTTCTTCTTATAAGGTTCTATTTTCAAAATTATACTAGTTTTCAGAATTAATCTTAAAACTTCCCATCTGTTTCTGTGAGCGGGGGTAGAGTCTATTCAGTTTGGAAATTACCGGTTCCTTGAAAATGTGAGAAGTCTTTCTGGAAGACACATCTGGTTAGGAAGCATTTTAAAGGTAATTCTTTGTAATATTTTCATTGTCTTCTATGCAGTTGTTGTGTTTACTTTACACTGTATCTGTTTGGATTTAGTTTGAGTAAATCCTCTTTCACATATTGACCATTTCATCATGATTTTCAATATTTTAATCATCTCTGAATCTGCTCTTATTTTTTTCTTCCTCCTGATATATAAATAAATTTATCTTTTCTCTTTTTTCCTTGATTAGACTTACTATTTTGTAGATTTTGTATTTTCTTACTTAAAAAAAATCGTATCTATTACACTCTCTTCTGCTTTGTTTCTACTTTCATATTCCTTCTTTTTCTTTTCTTAGGTTTATTTTTTAGTGTTTTTCAACCTCTTGGATTGAGATTTTAGTTCTCTTTGGTTACTTTGCTCTTTAAAAATTGAAAAACATATAGCTCTGAGTGGACTGTAGAACACAGTTCGGCTATTTTCATTCATTTTGATAAATATTATCCTCATTTTTTCTCTTTTTATTATCTGAAATTTTAATTTTCCTCTCTTCCAATAGTATTTTGAAATGTTTTATAATGTCTCTGTGGTTGCAGTTATGTGTGCATGGGGAGAAGTGGTGGGGATGGGGAGAAAGTGGGCTAATATCTTGGTGTTCACTTTTTCGATTTGTTTAGTTAGGTTTAGAAGATGTTTCAATACTTATTTCTTTTGATATTTATTGAGGCTTTCTTTGTGACCTAATAACTTTAATTTTTGAAACAACACTTAAAATACATATGCTCTAAGCTTGTAGTATGCTATATTTACTATAGTTAAATCTTGTTAATTGTATTATCCAGCTTCTCTCCAGCTACATTGTTTGTATTTATTTGATCAATCCAAAGATTTAAAAATCAAAGACTTTAAAATTCTTCACAGTTTATTGTCAATTTCTCCTAATATTTACATTTATAATAGTTTTATATAATATAATTTATTACACTGGTTTTCTCTGATCATTAAGTTTTATTTGTGGTGGATATATTATTGCGATCTATAACTTTAAGATATATATTACTTTTTAATCTCTCTTAATGCTTTCTGACAAGTATTTGGACAGGCTACCTTCTAAACCTTTTCTGTGTTACTTTGATTTGGATCTTATCATTAACATTAGATGTAAAATAACATATTAAGAGTCTTTACCTTTTATTGTGAGAATTTATATAGTTTATGTGTTTATTAAATTTCTAAAGGATTGAGAGAATTCACAGAAATTACTGGTTTATTTCCAGTTAAATTTTAATCAAATTATCATGCTGTCCAAAGTACAGTTTTTTGAGCCAACAAACTAGAGAGTAGCATCCTTTACTATTTGCTAGTGTCATGGCCCTGTGAACCTTACTCTCTCCCTTTGTTTTCTTGTCTATGATGTAGAGGTGAGCTCGTCCACCTCCTAGTCCTCTTGTTGTAGGAAAAGATGTACCAGTTAAAGTACAAAGCTCTAAGAACAGTCGGCTGCACTTAGTGGCCACTCAGCACATGTTAACTGTTCCCATCTCTCCTGGAGCAAGACGTGTGACTCATTCACTTTCATAATTGTAATTCTTAACTTCATGCCTGGAATAGAGAAGAAGCTCAATAATTGTTGAATGAAGGCCAAGGTGGAAAAACTGCTGGTTACAGTGGCTTTGACTCTCTAGCTCGCAAAGGAAGACACTCACTAGCCAGTCCCACTCCCAGTAGTGGAGGCCCTGGCAGTCCTTTTGGGCAGGGGCAGGGGTGTAGACTTCTGTGACTGCTCTGATATGCCAGCTTGAAGGCCAGACAGAACGTGAGTGCCAGAAGAACAGAGGCTGGGCGGTCAAGTGGAGTTTGTGTCCATGTCCCGATTACTGTTGTTCCTGGTACATAGTTGCTGCTCAGTAAATGTTAAATGAACGGAATAGATGATGGACATCCTAGCAGGTGTTGGTGTGTCCTGTGCTAAAGCACCTCAGCCCAACTCAGATTTTAGCAGCAACTGTGGTAGAGTTATTCCTGCACACTGGTGGTGTCTCACTTTGGCTTCTGCTTCTCCTCAGGCTTTCTCCCAACCTCTCTGTCTGATTGAGGGGTAGTGATGCGTTGCTTCAGGGCTAGTGCCATGCCTGTGGCTGACCATTGAGCAGTGATCTCGATAATATGAGAGGATCAAAGCTCTCCAGCTGCTGGAGCTCACTCGGCCCAAGAGTGGCACAGTCTGGAAGTGTGGCCAAGTTAATGTTCCTTTAACCAATGGGGAATGGAGACAGAGGATAAGTCCTCAGCCTCGTGGCCTTTGGAGGAGAAATCTGAAGAGTATTCCTCAGGGGATCCCCAGTAGGACTCAGACCCATTGTCTTCATTGGTCACTGGGTCAGGAACACACCCTTTATTGGGCCTTCCTTCCTCTTCCTTCTGACTCTTCGTATACCCTTACCCTGGATTTTTGTATGTTTTTCTTTTCCATGGTTCTATTCCAACCAAAACAGCAACAACAACAACAACAACAACAACAACAACAACAACAACAACGCCAAAACAAACAAACAAAAAAACTATGAGAATCATCACTGAGAGAAACAGAAACAATGGAATTAGCTAAAAGAGTTTTGCTTTCTATACTTACCTTCCTTTGAATTTAATCATATCATCACTCTTGAGTAAAAGAAGACCATGCAGAGCACTGTGGTTTCCACCCTTTTGTTCAAGGACTTGTCCCACTCTCAAACTGATGCCAACATTTCCAGTGCCCTGTTCACACAGCTTCTTTACTGTGTGGCCTCAGGCGTGAAGGTAACAGTTCTAAGTTCTGAACAATGACAGTAAAGAGGAACCTTAAGGGCCAGAAGCCTTGAATTACAACTGTTCAGGTAAGTAGATCACATGAAAATACCACAGTTATACTTGCAACTCCTGCGCCTCAGGGTTTCAGTGGACATTTTTTGAGAATCAGTTACCTCTGTGAAAATTATGATAAAGAGTATTGCATATTTTATTATTATGTATAAATTGTTTGATACTCAGCCTTTTTTTTTAGCTTTTAAAAAAAACTTATTAAATTTTGTGGGGGTGGTACTGGGGATTGAACCCAGGACCTCATGCATGCTAAGTGCACACTGTACCACTGAGCTATACCGGCTCCTTTATATCAGTGAAATTTGTAGTAAACTTAGGTATGCATATTTTTTTTTCCCGGAGAGCCTGTTATTAAACATTTACCAGCACACCACTGCATACGTAAGTCAAATGAGAGGGATGAAAAGGTAGCATCATCTAAGACTGTTACGTGTGTGTGCATAATTTCCATGTGTTTTAAAGCTCTCATATTAGATTTTATTTTGCCCTAATGGTATTTTTTACTATGATACTTCTTTTATTTTTAAGCAGTTGAGTTAAACATAATCATGAACCCCTAAAAGTTTGAAAAATTAAAGAAAGTCGGAGAAAGAAAAAAATCAGTGTAACACACTTCATTATATTTTATAGACATCTTCTCAATTTTTATTACTTCTGTAAACTTGCTTTCATTCTTCAAGAGTATATTCTGTCTGAGAAATTGGATATCTTAGGTTGGGATGAAACTTGTATCTTTTTCCATTGAAATTAGTAAATGTTTTCCTTTTCAAGTAATAACTTTCCATTTCCAGGCAGTTTCAAGAGAAGATTAAGGTAGATGTATGTTAAAACAACAGATTCATTTCTTGTCCTTCTGTCTGAGAAGGTGTTGATATAAATACCTAAGTTTTGGCCACCCCATTTCTCTGGTTGAGGAGTAAGTGTTAAGCTTCTGGGGTTAGTGTGACGCCAGGGGCTGTCCTTGAACCTGGTCTTGATGAATTAAGAGTGCGAGGGTCTTCAAACACGATGTGTTAGCAGCAGTACAGACAGGTTGAAATTTCTGTTCTTGTGTGGGAACATCCCTACCTAGCTCCTGGGAAATCCCAGGAGATTCCTTCCTCACCCCATAGACAAATATTTAATGAAGATCTACTATGAGCCAAGGACTATGCTAGGCCACTGAGGCACACTGTTGACTAAATATATTTTTTAGCCTCTAGAAGATTAACTAGCTCCATCCCAGACTCAATCTTATCTGACTCAGTAGTAGAGTAAGGCAGGTTAGACAAAAAATTGAGGTAATGTTATGAAGACATTTGATAAAAATACTTGCTGTTTGAGATGATTCAAAGGCCATTTGGAATTTGGAGAGGGGCAGAGGTTTCAATAGAATTACTAGGCATGGTTCTGGATACTGGAGGACAAAAGAGTCACAAGGCACATCCTCTGACTTCAAAAAGCTTTATAGGAAGTATAGAGAGAGAAAGGTGAACAGTGAATAGCAAAACCTTATTCTTGATTTCTTGTTATCAAGGGCAATATGTTATTATTGATTTTTTTAAGGTAAAATTCATGTAACATGAAATTCTCCATTTTAACTATATTGTGTGAAGGTGCACAATTCAGTGGCATTTAGTACATTTATGATATAGCACAACTGTCACCACGATCTTGTTCTAGAACATTATCACCCTGAAGGGAAACCGTGCACCATTTTGATCAGTCACTCCCCCGTCCCGTTCCCCTTCCCCTAGTCCCTGGAAATCACTAGTCTACTTTTTATCTCTATAGATTTAAGGCTGGTTGGATTTTTACTCTACACAAAGAACTGTACTAGGAGCAGAAGACAAGAGTTCTAATTCCCGGAATACGTTTTACTAGCTGGTGAAATTGGGCGTGACGGTTTCCCTTTTTGAAGTCTGGGTGCTTTATCAAGTATAAATAATAATACCTATTTCTCTGAAGACATGGGGCCAGACCACATGATCCTTAAAAGTCACTTTAAGCTCTGAGCTTTATGGTGATGTAATTTCATGCCATTTGTGAAAACCATGAATGAATGCCTTGCAATAACGCTAAGGCTTTATTTGTTTGTAACCTGAGCAATTAAACTCTAGCAGGCCACCACAGGCCTGCATTTAAACAAATAGACCACAGTGCTTGCATACACTTCAAAATACAAAGGAAAAAAGCAAAGCTCCAAAGTGACCAAAAATGTTTTGCAAGTACCATTTCTTTGTGTTTGTGAAGATTTGCATTAGTCATACCACAGCAGGAGAGAAAGAAGCTTGTCACTTTTTCCCTTATGTTTTCCACCCCTTTGCAATGATAACTTGTAAGAATTCTGAACTGCTAATCTGTGGGTTGATCTATTCCCTAGTTACTGAACAACAATTCCTGTTAATATAACCAAAGAGAAATACCTGGCAACACAAACAGCCCGTGGTGCGCCAAGGTTCAGAGTCACAGAGTTTCAGATACATGTGGGGATGCCAGAACAATGAAGCAAGTATCAACGCTGAGGGAAAACGCTGCTGGTCTCATCCGCCATTTTGGCTTGAGGCGGGATGCTGACTCCTCGGCCAGTGAGAGAGCAGGCGTAACACACGCTGCACCAGCTGTTCCTCCGCATGTGTTTCTTCTTGCACATATTCTCACTTTGCTTACTTTCACAAGAGTGTGGTTCCCAAGATGGCAGGAGGGAACTCTCCTGCATCAACGACCCCTCACAGAGACGCATCTGGGACAGGAGCCCCTTAGAGTACATTTGGGGCTGGAAAATGACCAACAGCTGATCCTCTCCAACGACAAAAGTTTTAAAGCTTTCATAAATGTGTGAAACATTAGCGAAATGGGGAAGGCCTGATCATGAGAGCTTTCTGGTGACTGTTTTAAAGGCGAATATTTGTCTATAAATGGAAGAAGAAACACGGAGGTCCCACGGATTCCATCTTCCTGATAGCACCCTGTTCTTTTTCCAGACCCCTCCTTCTTTTCCTCATTCCGTACCTCCCTCCCTTCTTCAATGTTTCTTCTCTCCTACTGTCTTTCTGCCAACTGTCAGAAAGGGTCAGTTATACCACGATAGAATAGCCAACCTTGGTCCTGAAAGAGGACCACCACCGCCTTTCAACATCCCTCATGATCAAGTCTTAGTCTCCTGGACCTCTTGGCTTTGTCTTCTGAGATGCTCGTGACCCTGTGTGGTTTGAAATTATGAGAAACTTTCCATGAAAAGAAACCAGCATGAAGCCCTCGAGTCATTAGTTCTGCCTGGATTGAATATTGCAAAGAACATAACTCTCCTTCTTTGAAAGGAAAATTCATGAAAAGAAAGTTGTTGTAAGGTTCTGGGTGTTCATTAAAGACATGTAAAAAGTCAAAGAGACCCTCAATTTCAGCTAAGCTGAGTAATTTCAGAAAATGTGCCCAGTAGCATAAAGCTCCATGTATGGATTGTCCTTATTCACTAACAGCTGTGTAGGATTTGCCGTTTCTTCCATGTTTTATGTGATGATAGTGGATGCCGGCCGGCTCTTAGCTTCCAACACTGATTGCTATTCAGGGACTGGGATTCTGGATCCACTCCAATCATGTGGAATCTATTTTGGGCCTGTCATGTCACACTTGAACTCTAAAATATGCCTATCGGTGAAAGGTTCTGTTTATCTTTTTCTTTACTCAGACTTGCACAGAAAATGGAGTGCAGTCCTTACACCATCGGACTTTTTGTTTGACTCTAAAAACCTCTTTGAAGCCCCAGCAGCAGTTAGAGGAGCAGCCGTTTCCAGAGCTTCCTGATAGCGCACCTCCTTCTCCCTGAGCGCCGTGGTCTCTGTGCTCACGACTTGCCCTGCTCTTCCGTAGTCACTGCCTTCTTTGCACGTCTCCCATATGGGCAGTTAGGATGGAGATTTACGCTGGTTTTCTTTTGCTTCGTACACAGCAAGCAGCTCTGTCCTTTCATAGGACACACAGTTGGAGCTGCCTCTCCAGGGGAGGAAATCCACCACCCAGCATGACCTCCTGGCTGCAGGGGATGCCAGAGAGAACATTGGGGTGACACTTCATAAAGAAGTGTGCATGGTGTATGGAGGGAGGAGACAAAGCAAAAGGCTTTGGACTGGCTGGGAGGAAAGAAGTAATCAAGTCTGGTAGGAGCGAACACAGAGTCCAGACAGGTCTTTGGGGCCAGAAGCAGAGTTCTGCATCTCACCTAGAAGGAGGGAAACACAAGGGACACGCTCTGTACCTTTGTCAAGTTCCAGACAGCAAAGTGGTTCTCTCTCCAGCTCTTCATTGCAGCCACAGTGAGGATAGGATCCTGGAATGACCGTTTCTGGTAAATCTATTTTGTACTCCGAAGCATTGCCCATTTTGATAAAGCTTTTTCATATCCTTCTCCTCTGAGTTCATTTCACCCGCCTCCCCACCCAGTAGTGAGCCAAGAATGTAGTTCATCTGGCTGTTCCATTTTGAGATTGGAGTCTCTACAGTCATCTCGCTTGGAAGGACGACTGGACGGGACTGTTTTTTTCTTGCAGGGAGGGAGCAAGAAGAGGCGAGAAAGTGGAAGTGTCCTTTCAACTCCAGAAAAATGGGTAACTCATTTTCAGAGGAAGGCATGGCTTTGCTTTGGAAGGCCTCTGAATCCTCAAACTCAGATGCCTTTGAAAGGAGGCCCCCTCTGCGATGTGGCCTGATTGACAAGAAATTGGTTGGAAATGACTGAGAGGCCCTCATTAGGCTGGGACTCCGCGCCATCTGGGTTTGAGTTTTGATAATGGGGTCAGGCTCCCTTTTGGTCTGTGCGTGGAAGAGCCGAGCATAATTTGTTAGTGATTGTGGCTAAAACGCAAACATTTTTCAGTCACATTCACAGGGAATTCGAGACTAACCGCAGTCTTGGGGCACCCCAGTGAGCAAACGCTTTCCAGCTGCACTACTGTACTTGGCGACCCAGTGGAGAAGCGCTCTCACAGAGCTGCCAGCCTCACTCCCTGCTGGACGGGTGCCACTGGAAACAGAAGTGCAACTTTATCACTTGACTTTGAGAAGACATGGCTCAGCGGCATATGGAGACAATAGACAAGACAGATCCTGCCGAGGAAGCTCCCCTGTCATTAAGGGCACTGGTGCTCCCCGCCAGGCAGGCTTCAGTGGGAGTGTAGGTGAAGAAGAAGGTGAAGGAGCAAAAGAGGGCCAGGCCCATGTTCATCACCGCCCCCCCGCCCCGGTAGAAAACTCTGATTGATGTCTGCCTGGACTGTAGTTCAACAGATGCAAACTTGAGTTGTCATCCTGACCCAGGAGAAAGAGATTAAGTCCAAGTAACTGCCCCACAAACCAGCACCAACAGAACCATCACTCACTGTGACAGCGCTCACTCTTGGGACATTCCTCCCCACCCCCTGCCCAGGGCTTACTTAATTTGTGCCCAGAAGAGCACCAAACGGCTTTGATTGTGACTTAACAGTACCAACAGCCTCTTCAAAATCGGAGGTTTACTTTGAACTTCTGACGTGGATTTTACTTCTGTTGAGAAAAGGATAGCATCTTTGGGTGGGCATTTTTGGAAGAATAGAGCTCGGCTCACAGGAGAACCTGGGGATAATGATGCTCAGTTCAGAGGGTTGATGTGTGTGGAAAATATGACAGTGTACCTAAAGCATATACAAAGTGCCTGCCAAGTGGGGAGTGTTTAATAAATGGTGGGTTTTTGTTGTCAAGTAAAATAAGGTGGTAGGTAGGAAAAATGAACAAGTAAAAGAAGAAAAGACATGAGGTATAGGAAAAATGGACAGAGAGGTGGGAGTATAGCTCAGTGGTAGAGCACATGCTTAGTGTGCATGAGGTCCTAGGTTCAATCCCCGGTACCTCCATTGAAAAAACGGTTTAAAAAAAGCAAAAATGGAGAAAAAGCAAACAGTGTGACCTTCAGTGACCCTGTGGAAGGAAGTCATTGAGCAAAATGAATGATTTTGCACCCAATGTCACTTGCCTACCTGGCTGTGTTCCCTTTTGGGTTCATTACTTTGATAGTTATTGACATGTGTGTTGTGCAAAGTCATGACTCTCAGAGGAGTCTTGAAAGGTTGTGGACAAAAGGGATGGACAAATGATTGTCACAGACTGAGCTCAAATGGAGAAATGCCGACTCTGCACATCATCACTGCTCCAGTTTCTCTGTTGCTTTAGGCCTTTTCCTTTTCTGGACACTCCTGGTTGCAGGATAAATTAAATCTACTTGGTTAAAAATAAGGCCCTGGTATGGCAAGCTAATTGTGTATACATAGTCACCCTGTGGTGAAATGCATCTTAAGAGACACACTATCAAAGCCCTAAAAATTACTTCTAAAACAAGAAGCTGTTAGGCCAATTTGGGTTTCAGATTAGGCTGAACTTTGCCAGCCTCTGAGGATGGCATGATTTCCTGTTGTTCCTTGGGGGGTCTCATCTGAAATAGAATTGGAAGGAAAGGCAAAGTGATTGACAAGGGCAGGTGATGGGAGCTCAGGTGTCCTGCTGAGGGGCTCACTCAGGATTCCGAATTAAATTCAGCCACAGCCCCATGCTGGCTTGTGCTGCCCTGTGCAGACACTGAGTCAATTCTGTGCTAACTACTTACAAAGTACAGATTAGTAAATACAAAGGTTGAGGGTCTCAGTGCATCCTCTGTCTTTTAGAAACAAGCAGGCCTAGTTGGAATAGGGAGGAAATTGACTATAAGCTGATGTGAAGCTTCAAAAACACTTTCCAAGCTTTGTATATATTTCCATGTGGTTATTAACAGGTTCCTTGCATTTTGCTGTATAATTCCATACAGATAATATTTTATTATTCCTCTATTATCCTTCAAAGCCTCAATTAACATGCTTTCGACCTAAAAAAGAAACTGATATTCCTTAAGTGCTTTTTCTGTATATGTTAAATTAAATACTCATTCTGAATTTCTTCAGTAACTATCCCTATATTAAGTTCACATAACTAAGGCTTCTAAGGCATTACATAACTCACCAAAGCCAACACAGTGAGTGAGAGAACTATAATTTGAATCAACAGTTCATGTACATGTGAATAAGATGCAACCCTTACCTCCAGAAAGCCCAAACTTGTAGGAGAGTAATATATATTTTTCTAACACCTTTCCTGTCGTATGGTTCCTATACAGTAAACTACACATATTTCAGATGTACAATCTGATGAATTTTGATAGATGTATACACTCATGAGAACACCACCACAATCAAGATACCTAACATTTCCATCACTCCCCAAGAGGTACAATCTTCAAATTCCCAATTTATCCCTTCCCACCTCATTTAACCCTTGGTAACCATAATTTTATTCTCTGTGTCTATGAGTCTGTTTCTATTTTTTAGATAAGTTCATTTGTGTCCTTTTTTTTTTTTTTTTTTGAGATTCCACATATAAGTGGTATGAAATGGCATTTTTCTTTCTCTTTCTGGCTCTCTTCACTTAGAATGACCATCTCCAGTTCCATCCATGTTGCTACAAATGCCATTATTTTGTTCTTTTTCATGGCTGAGTGGTATTCCATTGTATATATATGGATACTATATATCATGTGGTAATATATTAATAGGTGATTGCAATTCAAAATATATCAAGATTAATGTAATAAAGAACTTTACTGATAGTAAGCATTCTGTAAGTATATATAGTGTTAATGAATAGAGAATATGCTTGAAAAACCAGTCAGTGACTATAAAAGCATCTTTGAGTATGAACTCTGAAATAGTGCTCATATGTCAACAAAGACATACTCAACCAAGGAATGAGACAGTCTGTGAAAGGAACGGTGTGGGGCATGAGTAGATTGAATGTGCTGCCTTCAGAAGAACTTTTTCAGTTTAGAGACTGGCTCTCAGTGTTTCCACTGGCCCCCTGATCTCATATACCTCTTCCAGGAAGGGAGATTGTGCTGTAAAAGATGAGGTCGTTATTCACACGTCTGTAATGCCGTCCCTTGCTTACCCATTCCACACATAATGGACTTCTCATCTCAATACATTCTGAGGTACTTGGGGTTCTAAGCTGAGGCAGAGCTGAGGTTCAGATTTTTTCTGACAAGTGGATTTAAGTTGTGCTCTTCCCTCCCTGTCTCCCCTCCCCAAGCCTCGGTTGCATCCACACATTTACCTGAGGGATGTCAACGATGCGAATACAAAGGAAATATCTGACACATCTTCTTCAACAAGGATGAGAGTGGGAAGCTGAAAAACATTTATTGTAAGAAGAGGCAGCAGAAAGAAGACTGGCCCAGAAACCTGATCAGAGAGCCAGGGAAGAGTGAGGGGCCATCTTGCCAATTGGTACTTGAGCCAGCAACCCAGTTGGACTCAGTTAGGAGGTCATGTTCCTGCTGCGGTGGGGATAGGAGGTCCACAGCTCTGTGTGTGCTCTAAAGGAGGACACTCCAGTTGTGAAACACCTCAAAGATATACCCAAGTACACGTCTCTTAGTAGTCAAGTAAGTCAAGTAAGAGTATGGGAGCCCTTTCTCATTTGACACCAAACTGTTGGTTCCTTGCAGACTGGAAGTGTTAGGGACACTGGTGCCTGGAGACCATGGTGAGGTCTGTGCCTCAGGATTAGAAGATGAGAGCAGAATGGTGGTTCAGCTAGCTGATGAGTGGCAGCAGTGGGGACAGCTGGACTCACAAGTCCCAGTCTCACCAGCCATGATGTGGGAAGAATCTTGATCAGCAGCTTGAGGAAGGGGTGGTCTAGACACCCAAGGCTAAGGCGGCTTCCAGGGACGTTCATAAAATGCCGTGTAGACTTAGCGAGATTTCCTCAGTGAGCTGGGATGTTTCCGCTGTCTGAAATAATATTTAACTTTCTATCTGCATCAACACGGATAATTCTCAACAACAAAATGTTGAGTGAAAAAAGCAGATTGCAAAAGGATAAGTACAATATGCCACCACTTTCAGATATGTTTAGAATACATGAGACACTGCAATGCATTTTTATGGATGCATATACTTATATACATGGTAAACATTTTCCAAAGCACGGATGAAGAAGATTACAGATGGCTTTGGGATGCTGCTTACTTCTGCGAAGGTTACCTCTGAGAGAGCGCACCCTGGTCAGGGGTGAACCATGCTTCAGCTTTATCCATTACATTTTTTCCCTGAAACATTTCTGAAGCAAATCTGGCACAATTTTAATTTGTTATTTTTAGGTGGGTGATTCTTTGTTCCTGTTCTTTCTAAAGTGTTTGAAAAGTTTTGTAGTTAAGTATTTCAAATAAAAAAACAATCAGGCTTAATTGTTAGTGTTAAAATATTTGTATACACAGATTGACAGAGCCTTTGGGCTACACTTATAACATTGTTATCTTTAAGGAAAAGGGTTAAATTATCCCAGAGATCTACTTTTCTTAAGGATTAGACACGTGGAAAGTTTCAGCTTTATAATTGGGCCTAACCTGAGTTATCCATATGCAAAAACTGATCTTTAATTGTTGTGAAAGTAGGAATGGAATTTTTTTCATTACCCGTACATAGCTCAAAAGGAACCAAGGACACTGTGTTCAACTTCTAAAAACTTTACCTTTGGGATAAGACCAAGCATAAAAGTGTTCAGTCTCCAAAAATGATTGTGCCTAGGAGAGTTCTGATGGACAGAAAAACTAGCTTATGTGGGAAGTCTGTATGTAATTTAAAGTACAGTCCTCTCCACCATGACTGTGATTATCTGTTACTCCATTTCAGACTAAGCTGTTTGTCTCTACATGTGTGTACCATCTCTTTGACACAAGTTTTTGGTTTCCACTGCTTTTATTTCAAACAAATAGGACAGAAAATGGAATCCTAAATAAATGATTTCCTTAACTTCAAAGAAAGTCCAAAGGTTTGAATTTCCTATTTTGAGTATTACAGTATTCTTCTTCCCTTCTTTCCCATTGAACATCTCAGGGGATGGAAAGCAAGTGGACTGGCTAAATTTTATTAAGGAGTGGGCCACAAAATCCTGAGATGAGGAAGAGTAGGTAACATCTCTTTTATACTAGCAAATAGGACAGGAAGCCAAATGGAAAGTAATTGCAGAGATTTGGGGGGAAGTTAGAGTTTATTTTCCTATGTGTGGGTGTGGGTGTATTTTTCGTGGTGGGGGTGGGGAGACATTCTTAGAACCAAACATTTAGTCTGTACTAACAGGACTATGGAAACTAATCCAGTGGTCTTGGGGAAAGACAGAGATTGCCTCGGATCCCTCCCCTTCTGCCCATTTTTCTTGCCATCTCTCATTCTACACCAGAATCCTCATTCTTGCTTTCTCAGTCCACTTCTGAAATGATGACCCCTCTGTAAACTTTCTCTGTCATATCTGTCTCTCATACACACATACACCCTAAGAGTCACTGCATTGGATGTGCTGTTGCTAATGACAACTTCATGAATATTCTTTCCTTCTTTAAGAAGACTGTAACTTCCTTGAGGATAGGGACTTCATGATGTGTTTCATTTTGTTTTTCACCTCACATGGCAGTACCAATAAATCAGACAAAATGATAAATTCTAGACACACCTGGAAAGACTGTACCTCATTTATAGAGAGGAAGTGGAAGCACTGAGGGTGGGATGCTTTGTTCCAGGACATGTCGTAAGGGCACTGGAGTGAGCCCAGCTCCTAAACCCTGTTGGAGCTGGAGCCGTGGCCTGGTCTCAGTCTAAGTCTCCCTCCCCAGGACTCGCCTCTCTCTAAGTGAGCTCGGTAGGATGGGAGACCATGAACTTTGAAGCCAGACAAACCGTACCGCCTTCAGTTTAGGAAATTAACTAACCTTACCAAGCCTCAATTTACTCATCTCTACAACAGAAATGATCAAACTATCACATAAGGTTTTGGTGAGGATCCATTTAATTGAAGCAGTCGTGTATATGCAGCCTATCACATTAGCAGATGCTCAGTGAACTTTGTTTCCATTCTTCTCTCTGCTGGGCCCTACTGTTTGGCAGCTGGTGTCAACTTCGTGTACTCTAAGCTTCAGGGCTTAAATATTTGTCTAAAATAAACCAAATGGCAAAGCATGTCAGTGCAAATTGCCCTCCCCTGTCTTGAGCATAAATTAGGTAGTTCTCCACCCATGTTATCAATCCTATTTAGATAGCAGTGGTAACTCAATTCGAACCCCCAATTTTTATACCCTTTGGACTTTATGATTTGAGCTGATGGCTATCCTTTTTGAGAGTCAACCAGATTAATATTCCATCCTCAAAGCCACTCATTCCCAGATTTCTTCCCTTTCATACTGACCCAATGCTAGGATGCCCAGTGGTTAAGCCTACCCTAGGACCTCCTTGCATGAAATTGGAGCTGAGGTAAGATTAGCATCCAGCTCCCCTAACACCTAGTCAGTTGTCCTGTGCTGCCTGTCCACACTGACACCTAATCAGTAGACGGTCTGCTGAGATATAGAAAGATGGACCAGATTGATGATCTGTGATCAGATGATGCTATGACTGATGGTGAGTGGGTGTAGGGCTGTAGGTGTACTGAGAAGAAGATGCAGGTGTTGGCACACTGAGTAGGAAATAAAGGGCTGAACTGGGATATTGAATAGACTCTGTTCTATTAAATGTCTGGAGGTGGTAAGTAATATAGCATGTTTAAAAAGGTAGTATTCAGGTGTAATTTCTTTCTACACAAGGAGTGTTAAACTTATTCAGGCTGTTGAGTGGATCTGCTTACTAAGGTCGCCTACTACCAGCATTAAATTTATCTATTCTTTCATTATTCATTCAACAAACACAGACTGAGCATCAAATCAGCTTCAGTTTATGCACCTCCTCCAGTTTCCCCTTGGCCTCAGTCATCTCCCAGGCCTTTGGCCACTGGGTCATAGAGAGCTCTTGCTGCCACTGGTATTATTATGGCTACAGCTGCAGTTACTCATCTCTGGAAGTACCCACTGTCTCAGTCTCCCCCAGGAGCATTAAGCTCTTGCTCTAACACTGTTGTGCCATTTGTGATGGAAGCCACATAAACCGGGAACCCCAGCTTGACCTGACCAGACCCATGCAGATTCTCCTTCCTCCTACCACTCGGTACCTCAAACGAAATCTCACAACACAGGCCATAGAAGCAACCCAGCTTCCCTAGTGGCTGCGCCAAAGTGCAAGGGTGACAGTGTAAGAGGCTGGGTGGTTAACTGCCTCTTGCAGAACCTTGATCAATTAGAGAAAAGAGACAGGCTATAAATACCTTTCCCTTCTTCCAGTCCACCATTCTGAGGCTCGGTGATTGTGTTTAGCCCATCTGGAAACATCCTGCGTGGCTGAGCGACTGCTTGTGTGTCTGTTGAAGCTGCAGCCAGGTTGGTAATGGAGAGCCCTGACCGTGGTCTTAGATTTGTTTCTCCTTCTTCCTTATTTCTCCCCTCTTTTTCCTTTTTTCTCAGTCTTGCTGTCTTGGGATGGGTTCTCCCAGTAAAGGATTGGCTCTTAAGGTTTGCCTTGAGCATAGCTCCACGGAACCCACAACAGCCAGGACAAGTAGGACCCAACACCATGGTAGGTGCAGTGCCTAACGTGCTGAACCAGGCAGACGTCACACACACACACACACACACACACACACACACACACACACACACACTGTTAACGCAGCTTTTAGCAGAGTCGGAAAAGCAGGCAACACACTTCTAAAGAAAAATAAAGACAAAAAAAGTACAATTTGTCATCAGTGCTATAAAGGAAAGAAATTAACTCCTGATAGGTGATAGTGTTGGTGGGAGAACAAAGATAAAATCAGTTTAAATATGGAGTTTGGGGAAGGTCTCTCCAAGGAGGTTATATTTAAATTGAAGCCTTAGAAGGAGCCAGCCATGATAACAGCAGACAGAAGAGAATTCTCAGCTGCCAGAGGTGACAGCATGGGCAGGGCCCTAAAACAAGAATGGGCTTTTGGGTGTTAGGGACAGTCAAGGATGATAAGGATGGTTGGAGCATCATGGTCAAGGCAAGGAGTGGCTGGCTCAAGGCTAGGGAAGATGCAGGAGTCATGCTGGGGACTTTGTAGGCTATTGAATAAGATTGGCTTTTTTCCTAAGTGGCATTAGGAGCCACTAAAATGCTTTGAGCAGAGATGTTACTGTAGAATCCAGCAGAATCTTAATTCCAATTCGGGATTCTCCTTAATTTACTTGAACAGGACATTTTACTTATAACTCTAATAATAAAAGAACAACAGGATTATGGGAATAAATACATGGAAGTAAATTTTTTAACCTATACTGTGAGTTAGCCCAAGCATACATCTACTTATGTGTTAAATGTAAGTAGAAATACAGAGTGAGGGTTGGCTTGTAACCACCACTCTCTCCCCTCTAGGAAATTATAATCTATCATAATACTACTTTGCTTTTGGCCAGTTGGTCTAGCAATGTTGTTGATCTGATTCATTTTCCACTCTACTCTGTCTTCATCTGAGTTGGTTTGGTTGTTTCCTTGTATTGAAGAAAGTTCTCAGTATTTCTGGTTGCAATTTCTTAAAGTACAGAGCCTCTTTCCCCCCATTTAGAATTTCTGATGAACTGTAGTCTTATTGCTATGGCTGTCATTAGTGCAATCTGCTAATTCACAAATTCACGGAAGTACGGAAATACGTTTTGCTAATGTGCACTGCAGAATGCCCTCTGCAAAATTCCTCCTATATAAAGTCATTTACAAAATGCCTGCTGCAGCTGCCAGGGGAGGACTTTTATAGACCAACCTGGATTAGGCTGATAGCAAGATATCTTCTAGGCAGAGAAAGCCCCCTCTGTAACTCTAAAGGTTTTCTCTTTGGTGTTTACCTATTTTCAACTGTCACATCTTCCCAAATTGCTTCTCTGAAGTTAGATTTTTTAGCCATCCCATGCCTATTTAAGGGCATTTTCTTAACAAAGAGCTGGCAGGATTTAAAAAAAATAGTTTCACAAAGCAGCAATCATAAAAATTAAAACTAAATAGTGACTTCACCCAAGTCCAAGTCCTAACCAGGTAGGATTGGCAGTCACTTATATGCTAGGTTTTTGAGTTTTTTTTGTTTTGTTTTGTTTTTTATTTTTGATCTGGGGAGGGTGGACAAGAGAATTGTTGAATTATCAAATGTATTCTTTTCTGGCCAAAAATTACACAGTGGGGATTCGTCCCTTTTCCCTGGTTGGAAACTTTTGCTGATTCAGGGGATAAGTTAGTAGCAGTTTAGCGCGGATTAGTTCACAAGATTGATTTCAGGGAAGACAGTTAGTTGTCTGAGATGAAATGGGTCATGGGAGAGATTTTGATAGAAAAGGATGGAAGCGGTCTTGGAACAACAGGGCTACCAGGGGGGTCCGTAAACAGAGAAGTCGGCGGGGGGGGGGGGAGGAATGCTGGGTGCCCACAGGAGGTGGTTGTGTCGTGGTGCTGAAAGCAAAAATGCTCCCACGCCAAATTCTAACTTGAGACTTTTGCCTCAGGAAGCAGTTAGCATTACCAGCCCCATTAAAGGACCCCCCCTTTTCATGCAGATTGTGGCTTCACTGATAACAGAGAAAGCAGCAGTGTTGGAGAAAAGATCCTCAAAGTTCAAAGAGGCAAAACACCCAGGGAAAAGTTATTAGTGTTTCTTGGAGAGTGAGCCACTGATAATGAAATTTAAAAAAATTTAGATGGAAATGATATCATAGAAATATTTTATTGAAGAAAGTATTATCAATTGCATCACATACCCTAGCTCTTTTCAGGCTGTCTGCCTCCCCGCAGCTTGATGAGGAAATAGTTAAAATATTGCTAATTAGAAACAAAGTGTTACAGACTAGAAAATGCATTTTTATTTGAGGTACATTTTGTGCTCAGCTGGGATAATTCAAGTGAAGGTTTCAGAAGATCTCTCTGAGGAGGGGATATATAAGTTGAGCAATAAAAGTTTGAGTAATCAAAATAATCTTCTGACCCTTATTAAGAAATTTTTATTTCATCAGAAAGAACATGCAGTGTCTTTGGCTTCACTAATTTCTAGAAATAATTTAATTTTAAACTGCATATTTAAGAGAACAAAAATTCTATAAAAATTAAATGAATAGATTAAATGAGAATTGTCTGTTGCTTACATATAGCATGTAACTTGATAAAAACACACACACAGAAAAGGATGTATTACTAAAATTTGCACAGCTTTGCATGTATATGTAGGGGCCTTATTAAAGTATAAACCTGTATTTGATACAACACACATGCACGCAACTCTGAGGATTAGTTGTCATTACACGTTGGGCTGCTTTGACTACTCCTTCTGACTTTTCATCCTCTCTTTAACCTTCACCTTGTGTTTATACTGGGAAGTCCTCAACTCTTAATTAACCTACATCTGGCTTCCATTTAATCTGTGGTTTGTGGCCACTCCCTAGCCCTTTATATTGTTTGTCAAACGTGTCTATGCCTTCCTTCTCCTGGTTGCTCATACTGTCTCCAAAATCTGGTTCCAAGAATTATCCTGAGGTGCACAAGTGGAGCTTCTCACCTTCAGACTGGTTTAACGGGGATCTAGAATTTAGTAAGGTGTGTGGCTTTGGCAGACCAGCTTTAGTAAACATGGTTCCTTTATGTGTGTAATCTAATTATAGAGCTTCTGTCACATACTGTATATTGATAACCTGGTCAGATTTGCTATGTTCATTGTCATGTATATAAAGATGAATAAAGTATAGTGTTTAATCCTCAAGGACCTGGGAGGAAGGAGAGACGTATCAGTAAATAAGTTCACTGCAGTATAATATGTAGCAGGGTGGTGGTTGACATAAGAGGAAGCACAAAGAAAAGGGAATGATTAACTCTAATTTTGGAGAAGGGGTCATCCATTCCAGTTTGCTCAGGAACATCTTGGTTTATGACTGTTGGACTCTCTAATGGACCCCAACATCCATTAGAGTTTAGTAGTTTAGTATCTGGTAATCCTCCTTACTGTGGAAAAGTGAAATAAACTTTATAAGAAGATGTAAGACATGAAGTAAAAAATTACGGGAAGGACTTTGCCAATTTGATGAGGCAGAGATGGAAACTACTGGCAAAGAAAATACGCCCAGTAACCCGAGAAATGTGTGAATCTGGTCCAAGACATGTAGTTCGTGTGACTGTGCTGCATGGGAGAGGGGCAGGGCGGTAGGGGTTGGCGAAGAGATAAGGGTCCAGCAATGGCGGCCTTCTCTGCCATGCTGAGGATCTTATTCCCTTTCCTTGAAGACAGCAGAATCAGGAAAGTTTTTCACCAAAATATTGACATGATTAGATGTGCCTTTTAGTAACATCGCATACAAATAATGTGCAGAATAGATGAGCAGGAAGTAAAATGTTAGGCAGACAAAATAATAGGGAAACAACTGTAATAATCCAAACAAGAGATGCTGAGGCAGAAGCAGCAAGGGCAGAGAACAAAGAATAGATTTTAAAGCTATTCCTCGAGAAGTTGATAGATGTTAGAGGTTTATCTGATTTGTAGGACAAGAGGAAAGGAAGACTTGGGGAACAGCTGGGTATATAGATGAGAAGCTTCCAAAAAGAAGTATGGGCTGCAAGGAGTAAAAGAAGGAAGGTTTGAAATGCAAAGAGAGAGTCCAAAGCCAGAACCTGTCCTTCTAACTTTATTAGGACAGTGTGAGAATATGGGATAACAAAATGGAAACAGCTCTGGAAAAAAAGTTTGCAAGAGACTCATATGACAAGTTAGTTTTAGTTACATAATTAGGATGAATGTTGGCACCAGAGCTTGAATTGCCAGCATAAGTTTTGTTATTTATTGACTATCTTATTGTTTTTGAATGTGTTATCACTGAGATTCTGTTATATAATGGAGATTTCTTCAGACAGAATAAAAGTGTTCTCTCCCCAAAGATCCATTTTGGAATGATTCATATGTATAATTAAAGCTATTGATAAAGGTTCCAGTCATAATATATGAGTCAGCAGTAAGCTTATTTATGAGAACATATATAACACTTACATTCCTTGTATTTGGACAAAAGTAGAATGCCCTACTCAAAAAGTATCGTTAAGTTGCCACAAGCAAGCAGAAGAGCAGTTGAAGTGTTTCTTTCCAGTGATAAAGGTATGTCTCTAGAAATAAAGTTTTAAACAATATTAAATCTTCCAGGAGCTTTGGATGAATCATTTAGTGTGACACTTTTAAATCTGGCCCATTTAAAAAATATATTTTTATTGAAGTATAGGCAATTTACAGTGTGTGAATTTCTAGTGTATAGCACAATATTTCAGTCGAATTGGAATATATATATATATTTGTTTTCATATTCCTTTTAACCATTAGTTACTGCAAGATATTGAATATAGTTCCCTGTGCTATGCAGTATAAAATTGTTGCTTATCTATTTCATATGTAATAGTTATTATCTGCAAATATCGAACTCCCAGTTTATCCCTTCCCACTCCCTTGCCCCCTGGTAACCATAAGTTTGTTTTCTATGTCTGTGAGTCTGTTTTGTGAGTAAGTTCATTTGTCTTTTTTTTTAGATTCCACATATAAGTGATATCATGTGGTATTAAGAATGGGCTTTTATTAAAAGGATTTGAGAGATCCAGAGAATGTTGAATTCTCAACCCCAGCAAGTGTGTTATTATAAGGTCAGGTCTCTGATTAGCACAGGGGGATTCTAATATTTGAGAGGGGAATCTGGATCACTGAATTTGAAAATCTTGAATTCCTAGGTTTCCCTGAACCCTCTGTAAGAGTGGTCCATTCTTCCCTGCAATGCCTTTCTTTCCCCTTTTGTTTGAAGGTGATGCAGAGATCTCAGTCTTGTAAGACAATGTAAACTCCTCAGAAACTAGCCCCACTGGCTACCATAACAAAAATTGCTTTTATGTCACAACCTAACTCAAGCACAAAAATGCAGAGCCTGATAGAGGAAATAGACCAGATCACAAAATGACTGCCAGACCAAGTCAAAATGTAGCTGAGATAGTAATCGGATCCTCAGGGTGCTGGAATCAAGAGCTGGGGACATGAAGTTGGCTAATGGGGACTGCGTCAATCAATATCGGAGTAGTTTTCAATGGCACAGGTTTTAATATCCTGCCAGTGACCCTGCTGTAGACTTAGGAAAAGGAAGGTTCACACTGAATGAAGTAGGGATCCCAGAACTCCCATGGCGGGCAGTGGAGGGTGGGGTCAGGAGGCTGACAGAAGTGAACATGCTAAGCAAAATACTGCAGAAGATCAGCGAGCATTCCATCCAACTCTGTCCCATGGGAGGGCCTGGGGTATACACCACTTAATGAATGATGAGGAATGTGCTGGTGGAAAGGTGCTCACATCACCTGAAACTCTGAAGAAAAAGGATGATCACAGGAGATGCTCCTCCCGAACTGGGCTCCATGATGGCCATGCGGATGATAGAATCCCCAAATGGCACATGGCCAGATGACTGTGCAAGATAGGTGCAGATGTAATGACAACACCGCCAGTGTGGCAGTGTAGGGTGCCTGAGCTGTATCCAATAATGAAGACGTTTAATAGAATCAGGGGCAAGGGAGGTGGGCAGTATCAAGGATGTTGCTCAGTCTACACAAACAAAACATTGGGAGGCTGTAGACCAGCTGTCCCAATAAAGGCATGATTCCCCTTGGCCAGTTTCCTAAATTGACTTGATTTTCAAACTCAGAATCCACATATTGAAAAAGATGGTAGGTTCCCGGGAAGAAAGATGTGACACCTCCATGACAAGTGTGTGAGGTAGATTCCCCAGTTTTTCCCCCCAAAGAGTTTCAGCTGTATGCCTGGGTAACTGTATACTCAGAGAAGTGGAATACCCAGGCCATGTCCAGTACTGAGGACACAGGGTCTAGGGTGGAAGTGCCATTCTACTTCAGCTAACATAAAAGATTAAAAAAATTTCATTCTGGTAAAATGGTAGATTAGTGCCATTCATAAGGATAGGAAGTATGCAAAACTGGTGTCCCCAGTATATCCCCAATTTATCAGTTTTGTCACTGAAAATTTCAAAAGTATCCTGGAGAGTGACATTGGTAGCCCAATTTTAGTGCCTTTGTCAGATGTGGTATCTTTGCAAGCAGAGAATAACACAGACTTAGGTTGGGATCTGCAGTTGCTGAGCTGATGAATGCATTCATTTCCAGCCCTGTCAGGAAGGAGGATGGGAAGCAGTTTGCCTTCACACAGGAGAGACAAAAGTGTGCATATGCAGCCTTGCCCCAGGGTGGTTTTAATCCCCTCAACTCTGTCATAATTAGTCCAAAGGGACATGGACTATCTGGACATTCTGCGGAGCATCACATTGGTACACTGTATCAAAGGCTTAGTATGAATTGAACCAGATGAGGAAAAAGCAGCAAGTATGTTAGTTGTTTTGGTAAGCCCCGTAAGTTCCATGGGGTGAGAGACAAACCTTATTAAGGTGCCAGCCATATCAGTAAAATCTTAGACATTAGTGGGGCATGCAGGAGCATCGCCTGGAAGTAGAAGAGGAACTGTTTGTTGCCTCTTGTACCTCTCACCGCTAAGAAGGAAATGTAATGCCTGAAAGACCCCTTTGCATTCAGGAAGTAGTGTGTTCCGTTTTGAGAAAACTTCTCCATCCCATTTACTATATCACATGGAAGGCTGCCAGCTTTGAGTGGGACGTAGCAGGAAAGGTCTGTAGCAGGTCCAGGTTGCAATGCAGATGACCTTTTGGCTTGAGCCATAAGAGCTGGCAGATGCTGTGGTACTATATAGATTATATGGGATAATAAGAGAGATGTGGTGGTGGAAAAGATGCTTTATGAAATTAATGGCAAGCTGCAGTAGCAAAACCACAGTGTGGATCCATATGTTTCTGGAGCAAAGATGTACCATCTGCACCGGAGAATTACAGACCATCCGAAAAATAGCTCTTGGCACACCTCTGCCCCAGTAACAAGATGATAGGGCACGAAGTGAATCTGGGATCAGAACTTCCCATTGTAGTGTGGGTTCTGTAAGATGCACCAAGTTGCAAGGTGAGACACACACAAGAGCAATCTCTGGCATGGTGAAAGCGGCTCCCCTGGGATTGGGTCTGGGTCGTCGGGCACCCTGGGGCTTGCACAGGTGACTCACGAGTAGAGTAGCTGTGGTGGCAGGGATGGAAGCTACACATGGACTCGACATTACCGACTTCTGCTCAGCAAAGCTGGCTTAGCCACTGCTGCTGCTAAATACCCAGCCTACCAGTGACAGAGACCAACACTGAGCCCCCAGTGTGGCAGTATCCAGAAGGAGATCCCCCAGCCACTTCATGGCAAGTTGATTCCCTCAGGCTCTTTCCACCTTAGGAGCAGCAGTTTACCTTGACTGGAATCAAACATTGTGAGTATGGGTATGGTTTCCCTGTTCACAGGGAATGAGATCCACCAACACAGGATCATGCGTGATACTACATTGGACCAAGGGACTTACTTTACAGCAAAGGAGGGACCACTATGACCATGGATTTACTAGTTGACTAATTGTAACACTTCACAGCCCAGAAGCTGCTGACCTGACAGACCAGAGGAATAGCATTTGCAAAGATTTGCTGAGGTACCAGCTTGGAGAGGATACAGCAAGGAGGTGCTCCATCCTCCAGGATACAATATGCCTTCTCAATCAGTGACTGCTCTATAGCATTATGTCCCCTGTAGGTAGAATATGCAGGCCCGAAAAAGGAAAGTGATACTAAGATTGACCCTCATTATTTCCATAGACCCACTTGGAAAATTTATGCTTTCTGTCTTTGCAACTCTGGGCATGGGTGTCTAGAGGTCCTGAACCCCAGAGAGGGAATGTTTCCACCAGATGACACAGCAAGAGCACCATTAAACTTTGACTTACAACTGCCACCTGGTTGCTTTGTGCTCCTTGGACGTGGGCTGTCTCCTGGATCAGGTGTGTCCTGAGGTGAGGTAGCTCTCTTCCACTGAGGCTGATGCTGAGGGAGGGACTCAGCTATGAGACTCCAGCAGCCATTGCTGTCGGCATCTGAGTGGATGAGTGGCTCCATCCTGAAGAGGGGACTGAGTGACAACTGCAGGAGCCACCACCGTCCATTCCTTGTGCTGCTTGGATGCATATCCCTTGTGTGGAAATCTCATCCTGACTGGGAACGGCTCCCTGAGAATTCTGGATGTTTTGTCCCCCTGAGAAAAATGACAGGCAGTTAGTGTAGAAGTCAAACTACTCTTCTCACCATTGCAGTTGGTTCTCAGCTACAAGTGGTCTCATCATCTCATTCTTGCAACTGCAGCACAGTTCAGCCAGCTCTCTGCCTAATCCTGCTTCCATTACAGGTGTCATTTCTGAGAGCAAGTTCCAGCATGCATGTGCATCTCCATCCAGTGAGCGCCTCACTTCCCTGGGGAACCTGCACTTCAGCATCTGCGCTCCCCCTTTCCTCAGAAGGACATTAAAGACTGTGTGATAAGTACAGCTCACTTACTTACAAAAAGAATATTGATCCAAATAAATGTGCAATGATTTCCTCATTTCTGTGATCCCTTTTCAACTTTTAGGGCAGATCTCTGTCTAAAACTTACCTGGAAAATTGGCAAAGAAAATTCTGCCTATAAATTTTAATATCGAGGAGAACACATATGCAAATAAGCCACTGTTGAATGTGTCAGTTTACTAGGGCTTCCATCACGCAGCACCACAAACCAAGTGGCTTAAACAACAGAAACTTACTGTCCCACCTGCGAGAGGCTAGGAGTCTGAGATCAAGGCGTTGGCAGGATTGGCTCCTTCTGCGGGCCGAGAGGCCCCTCTCCTAGCTCCTGCTGTTGTGCTGGCCGCCTGTGGCCTTCCCTAGCTTCCGGTGAGTACTTTGATCTCTTGTGTGTCTTCACACGGTGTTCTCCCTGTGTACCTCTATTTCCAAATTGCCACTTTTTATAAGGACACCAATCTCACTGATTTGGGTTCCCCCTTCTACTACAGTATGACCTCTTTTTAATACAACTAATTACATCTGCAACAGCCCTGCCTCCAAATCAGGTCACATTCTGAGACAGTGGGGGTTAGGACATTAGTGTATAACTTCAGGTGGATGCACTTCAGCCCGTAACACTGACCTTTGTGGAGAGGGTTGTATTTGGTTGTGTTTCTTAGGGAAGTCAAGTGGTAGCTAATACGAGGCATGGACGTGGTCGGCTTGCTGGGATTCTTCTCTAATAAGAAACTTAAATCCCCGTCCTCAAGAAACATGACTTGCTTTCCACTTGCTGACTGGGGCATCTTCCCCAGTGGATGCCTTAGGTGAAGCAGCAGGAAACACTGGACTCCATTTGTGCCCTGACATGTAGTTGTCTCTTTGCTCCATCCGTCTGAAAACTTTACGGCTTCCAAAGAGAGAAAAAGAATAAAGTGTCCTCTCTGCATGAGTCCATAGTCACTGGTTACAGCTAATCTTCTGGAGAAAGAGAATTTAATCTCGCAATTAGAATTACGGGCACAAGTTCTGGAAGATGAAAACCCTCGTCATCCTGTTTGGTTCACTGACTCTGAAAGGCCCACATGCCGTGTCACTTTGCCAAATCGCACATCTGCATTTTGGTTGGTACATGCCTTTGGTGTTGGCATTGGCCCTCTGACCACAGAGCTTTCTACTGCAGCTATTTTAGTGGCTTGGCTCTTTTTTATTCCCTGAGGTCTTATGGTGGAGCAAGAGGACACCCACAGTGGAAGCCAAGAGCGTCATCTTAATGAATGGCATATTATAGAACCTGTGATTGTGATTTGCATTGTTTCATAGCATAGCTGGCTAAATTCCTGTTGCTGAAGGATCAAGTTAAATCAGGCATAAAAGTGATGTGGAATCTTTTCTTTTGGGAAACCTTTCACAAAAGCACTCTTGGCCCAACGAGTGCTCCCTTTTGTGTGAACTATTAAAGGAAACTTAAATGTTATATATGAAGATAAACAAGATCCTGCTGTATAGCACAGGGAACTGTAGTCAGTGTCTTGTCATGGCCTATGCTGAAAAACAATATGAAAGGAAAAAAATGCATGTATAACTGAATCACTATGCTTGCTGTACACTGGAAATTAATACAACATTGTAAGCCCACTATACTTCAAGATGAAAAAAATATATATGTTATCTATGAGTGTGGTGCATATACTGTGTCTCCAGACTCTAGAACTAAGTCAGAGACTTTAGTGGTAAAGGAGCTGTCCGGTGCCCTTACGTGCACCATCCTGTGTGGTAGGACCCTGTGTCCAGGACCCTGCATGTAAGCCCCAGGTCAGTGTTTCCACTTGTGGGCTCCCCTCTGACAACCATCTCATTAAACCCAAGATTCAGGAACCTGGTGGAACTCTGCCACAACTGCAAAAACCATATTTCAGTCCCAAAGTGTCAGAGTGAAGGGGCGGGGTGGGGGTTAGGGGGTGGGAAGGGAACCAAACGCTAAAGCAAATAAAAACATCTTTTCAGACAGAGCCTGCTTGCTGCCAAATGTGGGCTCCGAGGGAGTGCCCCCGGGAGCAAGTTCCACATGGCAAGGCCTTCCGTGGAGAAGCCCGGCTGGCAGGCCAGGAGGATGCAGTAATTAACACTGTCAGAGACTTGCGAGGCCCCATTTCAGCAGCTCGATTTGGAAGCGTTTGCCCGCGTACAGTCACCCTTCAGCGGCACAGCTGCGGTGTGGGGTCCGGAGGCGGCTGGTGCATGTGTGGGCTCAGACTCTTTGTCATGCAGTGTAAGGAAACCTGGGGGTTTCTTTTGGGGGCTTTAACCCTGCAGGGATGAGAGCTAAGAGTGTCTGATTTTTTTTTAATCAGCTAAACGAGGGACTCTAATGCTGAGTAACCAGTTACTAGAAATTATAGCATCCAGACAGCAAGATAGCAAGATTAGAGCTGAGACCCAGGCATGGTCACCTCCGCCCTTGGTGAATGGGATTGGTGCTTGTGGGCTGGAAAGGGGGCTGTGAAAACATTGGGACGGATGGGTGAAATTATAAACTATTAAGTAAAGACTCTAAAACAGGGTCTGGTAAGGAGGAAGGGCAGCCATCTATTGAAAAGAAGAGAAAATTGGTGGGTAGGCAGTCCTGCTGTCGTGGAAGAAACAAAAACTGAGCTTGGGGTTGCTGTGGTCATTTCACAAAACTGCCACTCTCTAGTGCTGTGGCTACTGGGTGAGTTATTTGACCTTTCCAAACTCATTTCTTTATATATATATAAAATGAGGATTGTGATATTACATGTGAAATGTTTTTATTATGAATATATGTGTAGACATACATTATTGAGTGAATAAGCTATGAATATATTAACATATATACATTTGTGCATTCGTCTGTTTAGCTGTCATTTACTGGTCAACTACTATGCCATCCACAAACATTTATTGACTGCCTTCTAGGGGCGGGCAAGTCTTCAGAGATGGCATTAAAGAGGCCAATTAAGGTCTCTGTTCTCTTGGAGCTTATATTCTGGAGTGAAGTAAAGCAACAGATGACTGGACATGTAAATGAATAAGACATTTTCAGGTTATGGGGAGACCGTGATAAAAATTTAAAAGGGTGGTATCACGGCGAGCTGAAAATGCTGCTTCCGGTAGAATGGTTCCAGGATATTTACATACTTTTTCTCATTCAGTTTTTTGGAGACTCCTTCTGTGGTAGACATTGCTGTTCCCATCTATCAACAGAGGAAGAGAAGTCCTCTAGGTTAACTCTGAGGAGACAGGCTTCAAAATGTGGGTCTTCTGTCAGAATTGATGAGCTACCCTGAACACATCCTCTTTAGTCAGGGAATATCTAAAATCAGTGACTATTTCCAGTCCACATTGATTGTGTTTCCTTCACTTTTCTTCTTTAGATAAAATAGTTGGCTCGGGCCTGCGTGATTTCCTGCCTATGACTTGGACCACTTAGTAGTACTCTATGCCAGCTTACGGTTTTGAGATTCATGCTATCTGCCATGGCTGAGAGTCGTGGAGGATGCAGGTGGACCTCGGAGAACCAGAGTGCTGTGCGGCAGTCATCTGCCCCCAGTTCCATCTGCAGACGTTTCTGGCGTCTTCAGTGGGACATCTATTCCACAAGAAACCAAGAAGCGTAAAATGAACTTGACAGTTGAATGGAACTACTGCAGGAAGACATTGTTAATTTGAGAAAGGAGATGGCATATATGGATTTATTCTTTTCATGTTTCTTCTTGATGCCTTTAATGACTTGTCCTAGTGTACATTGTTTAAATAAAGGGATTATATGTAAACTTGCATTGTGGGAAAAATATTGCATTGGGAAGAAGGAAATGAAGTCATAGATCTTTGTCACAACATACTTGTTTAGAGCTAGGTTGGGAGCAGCGTCCTGATGTCTTTTTACATTATGCCCAGATTTAAAATTATGGGAAACATCTGTCTCCCTTGGGCCCTCCGGAAGGACACAGCTAAAGAAAAGGGTTAAGATGGTGCTAAAGGGAAAGCTAAGATCCTAGGTGAGAGCCAGAGTTCCTGCTCCCTCTGCACAGCTGTTGGTTTTCGAGTTTACCACACCGCTTTTTGCATGAAGAATCCTGTAAATTTGCCAAGCACCGTGTCAGGGACAGGGTCAAGCACAGTGAATGCCTGATGTCCTGCGGCCGAGAAAGTGAATGAAGGAAGGAATGATGGAACAGACCCCCTCCAGCACCGGTTCTCTTCCCCTTCCCCGGGCTTTCTCCTTCTCTTACTACTTACCAATGCAATGCCTCTGCTCCGGGCACTTTAATTCTTTTTCCTCCCCTACCTGCTTGTTGCTAACTTTAATTATCTGCTCTTTGCTCATATTGTTTTCTCTAGCTGGAACTCCTAACTCTCTCCCCTCTTCCATGATTGTTAATTTCTGTGAAGGCCTTCCCAAAGCCCCGCCTCTCAGAAGCCTTCCCAATCTCGGTAGTCTTGTCCTAAGATTGAAGCAAGATTAGCCTGACCCGACTAAGTCCCCAACCTTGTATTTTCTCCCTATATTGTTTCACTTAACCTTCAAAACACCCTGTGAGACATGGTGTGGTTCCCATTTTACACTGTAGGAGACGAAAGGCCAGAGCATCTAATGATGGCTGCAAGGGTACCCGACTGATAAGTGGTGAGTGATGGATAAACCTGCATCCCCTGACACAGGCTTGTTCACTGGCAGCATGATGTTGGCTCATCTTTGACTCTATTCACCCTCCTTTCCTTAATGGTGAATAGTCAAAAGAGTGACAGCACATCCAAGGACAAAAAATTATGAAAGTTCCTTCTGAATCAGCACCCCTCCACCAAGCCCTACCATGCTATGGAGTTCTAGGGAGTGGTAACTGAAGTTTGGGACGGAGCATTTTGGTAAAACTTTAATGGTGAGCTTTGTCACGGACACACTACTGTTCTCAGATCTGCTCTGCCGAGTAGCTAATTAATCCTCTTGGGGCAATTACCCAGCCACTAGCAATGGTCTGCTGCTGGCCCATGCCCCTGGGCACAGTCTGCACTAAATAAGCCTCAGAAGAACCTTGAAGTGGCAGGTCTGCAAGCACTTCTTCCCGAGGTCAGCACTTCATGCACTGGCGCGTTCTGGGCCCCGCAGCACAGCATCACACACAGGTGGGTGTTCTGCAAGTGCTTTTTAATGATGCTGGTGGTGATGATGTATGAAGTTCTGTTTACACTTGCAGAGAGGGTCGTGTATTTTAACAAGAAGGACTTTTGATTGGCATTTCAAAGAGGCTGGTGTTGTTGGAAAATGTCAGCACCCTGCATAGGAGGGCACTTCATAAGTGTTAAGGGATTGGGTCTGCGAAGGGGATTAGGGTAATTGTTTTGGAGTGAATGGGCAGGCTCAGTGGAGGTGACCTGAAGTCATTTTAATGGGCCTAGTGGAGCTCCTGGTGACAACTCATGCTAGTGGATTAAGATGCTCTGATGGAAACTCCCAATCATTGCTGAGCCCTGGTTCCAGTGGGATGCCGGCTGCCCTATTGTATCGCTGTGCCCGGTAGGCTGACTCAGCTTCTGGGCTCGAACAAAGAAATACTGATCAAAGGAACTGCCACCCCTCCATGTGGCACAGGGCTCCTTCGCCTCCGAAGATGAAAGATGCTTATTTTCATGGCATTTCTCATCTGGGGAGAGCTTTTAAATTTGTGCCAGTTCAAGATCAATCAGGGATGAAGTCAAACATGGTCAGGATAGAAAGTCCTGTGGCTGTGAGTCAAGGAGGAGAAGTTCTTTCTCCTAAGTAAGCACTGGGTGAGGTGGCTGAAAGTTAATATTGCGTCAAGTTTGCCAGCTTTAGGAATAAAACATAAGCTCTGGAATGAATGCAGATACAGATTCAAAGATTAAAAAGAATACTACTTTTTATTATGTACTAGTAGTTTATGTCAGTCTACTACCTTTTCTCACACGAGAGAAATAACTGTTGGGTGAAAAACTGAATTTCATGTTGACGTAGCCCAAAATGACTGAATCTGGTGATTCCATTGGCCAAAGTTTGAGGTGTATCAGTGCCCTTCATGTTTGGGTACTTTTGCTTTAGCCAATTTGAATTTCTCTGTGTATGAAACCATCCATTGACCAGAAATCTCACTCCCACCCTAAAAGAACACAAAGATGGTATTCTAGAAATAAAAACTGTTTTTTGCTGCAGGTTTCTTACATCATAAAATTTGAGGATATTTCACTCCTAATTGATAGTTTCAGACTTTGCAGTGTTGTCAGGTAGCCTGGGAAATTTAAGTGGTGATGCTTTATATGGTTACAGTTGATCTGAATCAGATGCTCTTCAAGGAAGTGGCTAGAGCAGGAAAAGAGGAAATACATCAACCTGGGCGCCACGGGCCATGGAATGTACAAGTTTTGCTGCAATGTGAGATTTGCACCTGCGACAAACAAACTTTGGGTTTCTCTAGAATGCAAATTGAGGAACTGTATACACAAATGGCTCACAGCCCAGAAATTCCATGCTTTCCCACATTGGTTTTGTAAACAGAATCTTCACACCCACATGACATATCTGGCCGGGCTGCCTGTAATCATTTTAGTTCCTTTGGTGAGTGGACAGTAATTATTACAGAGGTTGGAATCTTTCCTTTTTGAGTTTAATGTTTAAGTGTGTTTTATTTATGGAGCAAAAGTGGTCCAAGAGAGTGCTTCTTTAAATTAAAAAAAAAAAAAACTGCAACAAAATTTACTGTTAATCTATGCGGCACTTGCTTTCTGTGGACACATTCATCTCTGCAACTCCTCACTCTGGATTCCCAGAGAGCCAAGAAGAATTATGGAGATTTTGATGAAACAGCCCACAACTTTGAAATATTCTTTCTCTAGAACTGTCAGAATCACTGTTGGTGGCTGTTAAGTATTGAGAGTCCTGGAATTCAGTGCGGGTCTACTGAATCAGAAGCCCTGGTGCTGGTGCAGGAAAGTTCTGGAGACACAAGTTGGCGAAGCATTTTTGTTACACCTCTGCAAGGTGCCACCAGCTTGTTTTCAGAGAACATGCTAGACCTGGTCCAGAGTCTTGGGTGAATGTTTCTCATGATTATAACAGAAAGTCACCTACTTTTTGTCTGACTCTAGCGAGAGGGATGATTGTCTAAAGTACACACCTGAGACAGAAAAAAGGATTTTTATCCCTTTCCTGAGCCTCTGTTCCTCTTCCCCATCCTCCCCTCCTTTCTTCTCTTAAAACTTTCCTGGCCTCAGTTACAAACATATGTGACATACTGAGGAAGGTAGAGTGGAATATGCCAGACGACAGTGAAATATCAAGGTTAGCCAACCTCATTTTTGGTCTCCATGCACAAAGCCTGACAGGGAGAAGTTCACTTACAGGTGGGTTCTCCAGCGGGAGGATGGCACTCTGCAGGGCTCTTGGGGAGAGCATCGGGGGGAGGGAAGGCTGAATGTTGAAGAATGAAACAAACATGTCATCAGCGAGGGCAGGTGAATGGTAGAGAATGGAAGATATCTAAGTATGCACATTCCTGCATAAAATACAGCCCAGTGTAACTAGATGGAAGGATGTTGTGTGAGGGAGACAAGTTTCAAGAAATTTCTTTTAACTTCTGACTGAGCCAAACAAATGATTATTCACTTGCTTCTGTCCAGAAACATGGCATCACATGAAGCTGGAGCCAGTATACCTTCATTCCGACTGCCTCCAGACCCTCAAGGTGAAATCCTCAAAGTAGTAGAAAGCACACCTGGGTAATTGTCTGATTCTCACAAAGATCTTTAACCTAGTACATGTCAAAATTAAGCTCACTTTTTATAATTCACTTAAACAGGACCATGTGTATCTGTGAGTAATCAATTGTTTTACTCTGAAGTTGCCTTTAAATAGTGATCAGTTGGGGTATGATGTAGGAGAATCATAAGGCTTCTCCCTGGCCTCTATTTAGTCCCCTGCCAGCCTCCAGTGCTGCTTTTTTGTATTTTTTTAATGGAAGTATAGTCAGTTTACAATGTTGTGTCAATTTCTGCTGTACAGCGTAATGTTTCAGCCATACATATACATACATATGTCCATTTTCGTATTCTTCTCCATTATAAGTTACTACAAGGCATTGAATATAGTTCGCTGTGCTATACAAAAGAAACTTGTTGTTTATCTATTTTATATATAGTAGTTCATATCTGCAAATCTTGAACTCCCAATTTATCCCTCCCCGCCTCCTTCCACCCTGGTAACCGTAAGTTTGTTTTCTATGTCTGTGAGTCTGTTTCTGTTTTGTAAATAAGGAGCCTCCAGTGCTTCTGTTAATTTTTATCAAAAGAACTATTCCTTTGGACTAGACACTTGGTCTCAAAGCCCCAAATCACAGAGCAGGAGGAGCCATTTCACAACAAGCTACTTAATAAAAGAAGGTCGCTTTCGGCCAGACAGTGCTGTGGCCAGAGAGTTTGGATTGGAGAGGGATGGAGAGGTGTGAGGTGTCAGTAGTTGGTTGGGGATGCAGGCCTGACATGAGTGTCACACAACAGGGACGGGGGGGGGTGTCATCAGGCAATAAAGGAGACTTAAAGGCAGCACTGAGGGAAGCAGTATTGGAGACAACATCTTCTTGCTTCATGATACCCACCTGGGTGAGACCTGAGTATGGGTTTAGTGTAATGAATAAAATAGGTGCAGAAGTTGAGGGAGGGAGAAGTTGGGTGAATTTTAATACAATGCATGGACATAACCAGTGTCAGGAGTCACAGCACGTGTCACCTGGTTGTATAGCCTTCAGCCAACTGTTATTTTCTCCACATGAAACCAACGCTGATGGATTATTTTAGAGAAAGGATGAAGCAATTTCTTTAATTTGTCTAAAGCTAAAGGAAAAGATAATTGACCTCATTCTCCTAACTGTGAATGAGAACAAAATGCATGCACTGTTTTTTTTAAAAAACTCTGGCATCATTAGTTCTAATGATTCATGTCTGTGACAATTTCATTTCCTGCAGAAAAGTATCATGAAAGTTGAAGTCACAGGTTTTTAAACCCTGATCAGAAAATTTTTTCTTAAGTGAAAAAGAGGATAAAATAATGTTTTCTTGTCTTTTTCCTCTCACCTATCCTGTTCCTTGAGCTTCTGACTTTTGGCTGTGTGCTAAGGATGTTAGTGATGTGAGAACAAAATGATTGTGCGATATTCAGCTCTACAGAGGGGCAGGTTTGGCTCCTGAGACCCTGCCAGTTGGGTCGGTGCCTGCCTTCTTCCTCATTCGTCCATCCCCAAGGACTTCACACATGCGTGGAAACATGTTCGGGGATTGATTCTGACGTAACGGGACCAGTGTTCACAAACTCATGTAAATATCAGCATCATTATTTTAGAACTGGGGTTGAGTTTTGTCAGTGCAGTTGAGTGTGAGATTAGGGAGACACGGGGCCTTTGGCAAACAGGAGAGAGCATGTCATGGCCGTATGGATTAGAACGTGTGTTAAAACTCAAAAACCTTGTGCAGGCCAACAAACAAAAAAGACAGTAAAACCCCAAATATAAAACTGCTGATCAGATTCCATGTCTGGGGCTCCTGTTTATGATTCCCTCTTTAAAATCATGTTTGATTTTTATAAATCCCATTCCAAACTCAAACTGCAAGCCATTTGGAGGTTATGGCATATTTTGGGTCATCTATTTTTCTTGCTATACTCTATAATTAAACTAGTAATTGAAACACAAATAATTAAGGGCTAAGCATTTCTTTGACTTCTAAAACGGAGTATAGATAAAACCCAAATATTGGAATTTATCTAAGTGTATATATACTGTTTTGTCGATTTGATTTCTATGTAGGTAAGATGTTTCTCAACATAATATTCTGAGGTGATGCTAGCAAAGTCAAGGGACTTTCAAAAATATTCTGAGCAGAAAATGAGTGAAAAGCAAAATAAACCCCCACTATTGGGAGGCAGAGTCTGTCATATTGTTGTTGTTACTGTAGTTACTATTATTATTATTTCTTGATGTAGTAACATACCTGGTACATAGTAAGGGCTCAGTTCATGGTTGTTGAATTTTCAAAAATTACAGTTACTCTATCGTACATACTTACCTTCTGCAGTATCTTTGATTTCAAATGACCTTCTGGGTGGAAACATCAGTGTAATCAATAAGCAATCTGCTGCAATAACAATGTGACAAAAATTTGTATCTTAAATTAGGAGATGAAGGAAAATAACTCTATTCCCGAAGTCCCAGAGATAGAAACACGTCTCCCTGAGATAGAGAAATGTGATTTTTTAATTTGTTCGTGTCTCATTGAAATAATGCATCTTAGAACTGAAACGTCTACTGCGAGGACGGATGTGCAGTAAATCTGAACCAGTTAAGCCTTCATAGTGTAAATGAAACCTTTAAATTGTGTGAACCACGAGCAGCCTTGCAACTCTTTACATGTGCAAAGAATTGAATGAAGACATATGGTCACCATCAACTTGGTGATTTAATTCTGAGATGACACACGTATTAATCTAACTGAAAGGGGAAGCTACTATATAGCTGGTTGTAATTAGCCAACCACAAATTTCTATAACCACTTCAGTCTAAACCAACAGCCAAAATGGCATTTCATGATTACACCATCCCACCCAGATTTGCATTTCTTGATGAATTCCCAAGGTTAGGGTACGAGCCATACTGTAAAACCAACCCTCAATTACACCTTTTTAGAAGGGAAGATTAGTGGCAGGTGGTGCCTGCTATAAAAGCCTCATTAAAACACCTTCTGGAGGAGTTTCACAAAAGGAAGCCACCAGATGGAGACCCATCTCCACATGGTAGTCTTACCTCAAATGAGAGTTTCACCTGACACTTTGGGGACAGACAATTTTTTTCTCACCTAACAAGCCACTGAGGTTGAAAAGACGATCTATTAGGATTAATCGGACTTGATCACTAATCCATTGTCATGCCATATGCTGAGAGCGTTGTTCACTGCTAAGCCTGGAGCCAGGTAGAGCCCCTCTGGTAATGTAAACTCTCCCGTTTTCCTGCCGCTAATCTAATTTCACCTCCTCGCAGCCCTCAGATGCCAGGAACGATGCTTAACTCTTCCCACACTGTCTCTGATGCCTTTTTGAATGGTAGCAAATCTGATCTCAAAGGTAATGATGCTGAAACCTGCTGACTAATTGGAAAATGGTTTTCCTGGTGTTGCCGGCTGGTTGGGGGGTGAATGGATAAAAGGCATTTATTCTATTGTGTGCACGTTCAAAGACTTAGTCCTGGCCTTCTCATCCGCACAGCTTGGAGTTACTCATCTCCTGCTTTTCCCTCAGTGTGTCTGCCGAGTCTGTGATTGACTGGGTTGGAACAATTGGCCAGCTGGGCAAAGAAAGTGAAGTTCACGTTTCATAGAGTAGATTCTGCCACCTTATATAGTCCTTGACATGGCAATTTTTTTTCCCCCTGTGGTCAGCCTTTGGGATGGATCCAAATCGTTAAGTGCCAAACAGCAAACAGTTATGTGTGCACGTGTGTGAGCGTGTATGTATAGTTCTCTTGTATGTTGTGTGTTTAGCTCCTTACAAAGCACCACGTACTAAGTTGCTTTCTAAAAGAAAGAAGGTCTTCCTCGCTTGACCCCATGCTTGCAAGTTGCAGGCAGGAAGGTAATCACACACATCTAGCCACGTGAGCCCCACGTGTTTTGCTCCAGTCCTGGGACCCCGATAGGAAGTGTTACAGTGGAATAACTTCCAGGTCTCTGTGATATTTTGTAGTTACATGGTTCCAGCTACAGACAGACTTCCAGAGGGGACAGAGTAAATAATCCATGTGCAATGTACGCTAAACAATATCATCAAGAAGAGAATAGTTTTCCTAAAGTCATGCCATATGCATTTAGCCAAAGGGGCCTGGCCTCCCCCTGCATCCTAAGGGTGGTGCTTCATACCTTCCTAATTAGCGGCTCCCCTAAATGCAGTGAGATTTAGAGAGTTATCAGAATTGTAAGATCTAATCAGTGTTTCAGAAATATAATCCTTATATTGTATAATCATTAAGTATGTGTGAGAGGAGGGTAACTCATTAAAATACAGATTCTTAGGCCACAACATACAGACTTACAGAATCAGTCTCTCTGGAGGTAAAAATCTAAGCAGCATTAAAAAAAAACAAAACAAAAAAACAAGTGTTCCAGGTGATTCTGAGGAGCACTAAAATTTAAGGTCCAAGAAAAAGAACACAGGTTCCCATTCTTACTCTGAGGAAGAGCCAGGGCCCCACTGGCCACTACTCTCTCGCTTCCTGATACTGAAGGCGATGTGACACGGGGTCAAGGGAGGTCATAGGACCACAAGGTGTCCTCAGAAGTGGATGGGAAGGTTCCCCCACTTGCTCTCTGGATGAAATCTGTAACTAGGCAAGGTAGCTGTCAATGGTTTTTGTTATCCAAATGGTATATCTAATATATTCCGTACTATACATGTTCATGAAATGCTGAAAAAAATCTTAAATTTCTAATGACACATATAAATCACTCCAGCTTTGTTCTCATAGTTTATGTCATCACTGGACACCACAGATAAAAACATAGCCCCAGGGTTCTGCAGCTGGAAGCCTTTATTTGATCATCCATGAAAACTGCTGGGTTTGAACGTGGGCCTACATCTGTCTGTGCAGGACAGAGTCGACTCTGGTCTGGGGAGAATCAGGAAGCAACTGGTTGGCCAGGGCGGCCGCCTGTCTGGGTTGGGACCACCGCACACTGTGGGGCAGTGTGGGGCCTGCAGGTATGGGGCATTCTTCCCAGGTGTCTGCTCTCCAGAGCAGCCAGGGACACCACAGTGGACTCTTTCCTGAGTATAGGTGGGTCAGGACCTCGGAGGACGGTCTGAGGCTCTGCATGAACCACTGGGAGCAACAGTGTGAACACTGGTGTGGACGTCTTGGCTCCCATTTCTCCCAAGGAGCTGGTGAGGCCTGGAGATTCACGTTAATCTTAAAAATGTAAAACTATCTCAGTTTGACTGTTTCTTTCATGTATGTGGATGTTTGATGACGTACTCTCTCTTTCTGTCTACTGCTTCTTTGATTTCTTTTCTGCCTTTTTGGTCTCCTTATAAGGAGAGGAAACTCTGCCATGATCTCCTCCAAGAAACGCTGATGCCCAGTGACCCTCAGGAAGGAGAGGTGGTAGGAAGGGGGTGCCCAGAGGTGAGTTTGTGATGTAACAAATACACATGATCCTGAGTTGCCTTTTCCTTTGTTTCCCTTTTTTCATTTGTTTTCCTTTGTTTCTTTGATTACTATATCAGTTCCTTCAAAATACTATACTGCCTACAAACATCAGAAGACAGTTCAGAGCTTTTAGTATAAAATAGAGCATTCTGCTTGGATTGCAAAAGGATTAAGGTAAATTCTTACAAGGCAATGTTTACATTTATCTTTACTTTATCTACTATTTGTGTAATAGACTCAACTCTCAGTTTTCCTTGCCATAGTTCCCTCCAACATTCTTCTTTCTCTTGGTTATTATTTCTATTATTGTCCAGGTTCTCCCTGCCTATATCTGGGTGCTGTTGAGTATTCTTCTGTTTAGTTGATGGTTTCTGTTTCTGTCTGCATCTTGGTCAGAGCCATCCCCAGGAAATATTTGTCCTTCCTCCTGGTTTCTTGCCCTCTCCCAATATTTTCAGTATTTCTGTAAAGCCAGGCTTTACTGCCAGGCTTTGGTTTCAGTGTAGACTCTTTCCTTGTGTCTTCAAATAGTTGTTTATATTTTAAAGCCTATAATAAAATGTCTGTTGAGTTAAAAATTTTTTTCTCTGTTTTCTAAGAATACAAAATACCTAGATTTGATTCACTTGTAGCTGTTTGTGGTGCACATTCCTGGGAGTTAGGGGAAAGTGAATGCATATTTCTCAGCCCTCAGCTTTTCGTGCCCTGATATGTGGCAAAAACTCGGTTCTGGAGTGAAGAGACACAGTCATGATACCCAAACAGCAATCCCCGACTTTTTCCCACACTCCTTAGTCAATTTGGTTATCAAAATACAAGAAAATTCTTCTCTTCTCTGAAGCATTTACTCATAGGGCTTTTATCTTCTCTGGTTACCTCGGATTTCCCCCAAAGAAGAAATCTAAGCCCCAATTAGGGTGAGTGAGGGGCGGGAGGAGCAGAGTTAGGTGCCCAGATCCCCTGCGGCTACTGTCACTAAACAGACCCCAGGATTCTCTCAACCCACCTAATTTCTTCCCATTTCACTAATACAAGGCTGGGAGTGACCTTTGCAGGCCAGCGGGCAGGAGCTGGACATCCCTCCCCCAGATGAGCTAGGATGCATATCTGTTTACTACACAGCAGGCTAGCCTCCAGCTAATGACATTAATCCCCCTACTGCGTTTCAGTAGGTGACAGACAAGGAGCCACACTTTGGAGGGAATCAACTGCTTCTCCCCATCCACCAGCTGCGGGAAAAGTCGCTCCGGGATCAGTGCCGCCCCCCTCATTTGCTTTCCTCCCTCTATTATCCCTGACATGTTCACTGAACTACAGACTGCATATGTTTAAAAATAATTAAACACGCTCCAAACAAATAGGCAATGTTTCCACGATCCCTGCAATGAACGTTCTGCGTGTTTTGACAGCTTTTTCTGCTCGTTGGATTCATCAAGCAGCCTGGCTCTTTGCTGTCACTCCTGACAACCCGGCAGATAAACCCGCAGGGCAGGCTCACTGGCCCGAACTTCCCTGGCTCTGACTTAGAGGCACAGAGAACTTCAGGCTGTGGGTCCGGAGACCATCAGGAGGGAGTCCCGTCTGGGCTTCTAGGGCATCGTGGTTTCTACGTGGAATCATAAGATGAAAGACTGAAGAAGGGCAAAATAAGTTTGGGGTTTATTTTGAATGGTCTGCTGTATTATACTGAGAAAACAGACTCAAAGGTAACTACACAAGAAAGCAGAAAGGCTACCCTGGGGAGTTAAGACCATCGTCACCCCAACTGCCTATCAAACCTGAACTTTCCACAATCCTGCTTGCAAACCCTACCCCCACTTTTAACTTTTAAAAATTAAGATGAAGAAGAAGGGAGACAAAGAGAAGATACAAATTACAAAGTTGTATAAGGTACAGCAAGATAAGTTAAATATGTATAATGAAAGTTAAAGAGAAGATAAAGGATAAGGACAAGAGAGAGAGGCTTGGCAATTTGAGGGCACAAAAACAATTCTAATTATAAGAGAAGCTTAATTATGTTTTTTAACTGAGATAAGGATCTTGCTCATACACAGGATTACATTGTGACATAATCAGTAATGTCCTCAACAATATTCATCAAGTAAACAGATTGACAGACAACTAGGAGTTTCTTGATCTCTCAATATAAGCTTATGGAATCTTCTAAAAGGGTAACTATTCTGGAGGCAGTCTGTGAAGTAAGGAGTTTGTGGATATATGTGTCCTAAATGTCAGCAAGGAGTAATCAATACATGTTGGTACCAAACACAGCTCTAATGGTCTGGCTTAATCTAGGAACAGCTTTGAGAGAAAACAGGAGTGGATATTCTGTAAATCCTTTAGGCAATACACTTAGCTGTGATTTGAAGCAATATCGACAGCAATTAATGTGTAGTAACATTAATTTACCCATTGGCCGCTCTGACAGTCACTGGTGCCCAAGGTCATCCTAATATTAAGTGACTCTAAAAGAATGAACAAGAACCTGCAGGAAGGTACAAGTGTCTCCTCAAGGAAGAATTTTAGAAAGTACTGCAGAATGGGTTATCAAGTACTAAATTCAGAACCTGGCAAACCACAGCCCATGGGTCGTATCAAGCCTGCTGCCTGTTTTTATATGGCTGTGTACTGTAGTTTTGACTTTTTTTTTTAAATGGTAGAAAAAAAGAAGAAGAATATTTTATAATGTGATGATGATTTGAAATTCGATTTCAGTATCTATAAATAAGGTTTTCTTGGAACTCAGCCGTGTCCCCTCAGCTACATATCATGCATGGTGGCTTTCCTGACTACGATGGTGGAGTTGCAGTGGAGTCTGGTGACCCACGAAAGTCTAAAATATTTGTTATTAGGCCCTTTACAGAAGAACTTTGTTGACCCCTGTCCTATACCATAACCAATTGAGCATGACTATGGCACCCTTAACATTTTTTTATTACCAAAATAAAACAGATTCAAAATAGGTTATGTTTTCTAGAAGACCATTTGATAATATGCATCAAAACATAACGCATGCTTGCCCTGTGACTCATAAAGTCCACCTCTGAGGAATTTATCCAGTAGTGGAAAGTGGAAAACAATATAGATAACCAACAATACAATTGATGATTAAATGAATGATGGTCTAGTTACACACTTACATACCCTGCAGCCATGGTAAGGGTGATTAGATATCTATAACTAGGACACAGATCAGTTGATAGGCATATCCTCAGCCTGCCTGCTCTGTCACCACCATCTTAGGGGGAAAAATCCTTTGTGGGGAAATGACCAGGCTTGGGCTTCCATTATGCTGATTGGGAGAAGCAATGGAATTACATGGAGTTAAGAAAGGCTAAATTGATTTCCGTCTTACAGGGCATGGAGCTACTGCTTTTGGAAGAAAGAAATGAGAAGGGAATGGAGCTGGAAAGTTGAGAAGGAAAGAGTGGGCTAGAGCACTGTGTTAGTTTCCTAGTGTTTCTAATGAACAGGGTGGCTTAGAACAGCAGAATGTTGTTGCCTCGGGGTTTGAAGGCTGGCAGTCCAAAGTCAACATGTTGACAAGGCTGTGCTCCCTCTAAAGACAAAAGGAAAGGATCTATTTTAGATCTCTTTCCTTGGTTTCTCCCTTTGTCTGTCTTCTCCCTGTCATATAGGGTTAAGGCCCACTTAATGACCTCATTTTAACTTGATTACCTCTGGAAAGAGCCTATTTCTAAGTAAGGTCACATTCCAAGGTACTGTGGGTTAGAATCCCCAACCTCCTCATTTTCTTCACCTTTCTTTCACCTTTCCTTTCTTTTTCTTCTCTCTTTTATTTTTTAAGAAGGAATACATGATTTGGGTGGAAAGTATCAAAAGCAAAATAGTAAAAAAAAAAAGTCTCTCCCACCAGTATTCACCCTCTGCAGGCAGCTCCTTGTTACTCATTTCTTGTGTTTCTTTCAGGAGATATTCTGTGTACATACAGGTGGACAATGCATATTTTCTGGTGTTGTAACACAAGGATTATCTGCTACACACACTGTTTGATCTTGCTTTTTTCACTTAAATCTGTTGAGTAATTCCATGTCTGTTCATATGGAGCTACCTTATTCATTTGAATGATTGGATTGTCAGGAATACTATGCAGCCATTAAAAAGATGAAATCTTGCTATTTGTGACAACATAGGTGGATCTCAAGGATATTATGCCAAATGAAATGTCAGATAAGAGAAAGATAAATACCATGTGTTTTCCAGTTGTCTGTGGAATATAAAAACTAATAAACAAACAAAATAAACGACCAAACCGAAAACAACCAAAACACATAGGTATAGAGAACAGAGTATTGGTAATAGTGGTTACCAGATGGGAGGGGGCAGGGGAGCGAAATGGGTAAAGGGTCATCAACTATATGATGACAAATGGAAAAATAAATTTTTGGTAGTGAGCATGTTGTAGGGTGTACAGAGGTAGAAATACATTGCTGTCCATGTGAAACTTATAGAAGGTTTTAAAGTCATGTTACCTCAATTTAAAAAATATAAAAGTTAACCAAATCTGTCAAAAAAAGCAACATTGTAAATGTGTTAAGAAATTAATCCTGCTTTAATAAATCTTGATTCTCACTGCATAAATGAATGAATGAATGAATGATTGCCTTGTGTGGATGTTCTCTGCTGTATTTAACCAGGTCTTCATTGATTAACCTATTGGCTATTTCCATTCTTTTTTTTGTAAGCAATCCCACAAAGGCTCTTTTCTGTATATGTGATTACTAATTACTCCTGAGATTCTATATGTGTACAGTGTAAATCCTGTATCCAAAAGCATATGGATTTTAAGTTTTGTTAAATATTGCAAGTGCTCTTCATAAAGTTTGCACTAAATTACGTCGCCACCTGCAACATATAATAGTGCTTGATTCCTCCCATCTCCTTCAACACAGTATGTTATCAAACATTTAAATTTTCATTGATCTAAAAGATAAAAAATTTTTCTTACAGCTTTAATTTGCATTTTTAAATTATGAATAGGTTTGTGCATTTTGCATATTTTTAAAGAACTATTTGCATTTTCTATGAGGTGTCTTCTGCCTTTTGTTTTTCTATTGGGTTGTTGGTCTTTTTCTTATTTATTTGCAGAAGTTTTTATATTTTAAGAAAATTCACCCTTTTCTGTGGTAGGATTCAGAAATATTTCCTTCTGATTATTGTTTGATTTTTATCTTTTTTTGTGGTATAATTTTTCCATCAAGAAATGTTTTAAGTTTTATGTTGTCAGACACTGTTCCTTCCTGACTTAGAGCTGTGGTCTATTCTGAAAAGACTTCCCTATTCTGAGATTAACAATAATATACATTTAATATTTTTCAAGTTTTTTTGTGTTTTTGTTTTCACATATATTGTTTTATATTCTATGCAGATATTTGGGGTCTAAAGTTAGATTGCTCATTAATACCTTTAAAACCTACTGAACTGGGCGTGATACCACATTAAGACTGACTGAGGTAGTACTGCTTAAATGTGGATTTTTTCACATGCAAATATGTTCATAATGGGTTGTATAAAAGGTGTGAATGTATCAGTCTGTGTATTAAGGCATGCAAAAAGTGTAATTTTATTTTTCAGTAAGCTAATTCCCATTTTGAGCCTCATTCCCTAGTCTAACTTGGGTAAAGTTAGTCATTAGGGCGAAGACAGTTCAGAATCTTGTTTTCCCATTCCTTTCCTTCTACTCAATCTGGGCTGCCCTAGGTTCCATGTGACTGACTTCATGACACGTCTCGGTAACCACAGTGATGGTGTTAGGCTCACTCCTTCGTCAGTGGCCATCCGCCTCATTTTGTGAAGTGAAGCCCAATGCCCAATTCTGTATAATTAATTGAGCACAGTTATACCAAGGTGATGGCATCTTCTGGGACCACTGTTCCTTTCTGGTCATAAGGTTGTAAGAATCAAACTCTGTGATATTTCATCACAACTGTAGTTTCCTTCCAGGCCAATGACTCCTGGTGTCACTGTCTACCCGTTACCAGTCCCCTGCAAAGGCATTTGTCTCTTTCCCAGCCCATTTGCTCAGGGACTCATGAGAGTAATTTTAGGCCTAGGTGCACCTGAAGCCATCTCTGCACCTCTGTTGTCCCCTGGTAGCTTGGGGACCTACTTTAATGCTTGTCATCTTACAGAGCAATCATCAGGAAACTGGGGCACAGATCTCCTATATTCTCAGTATCTACCAACAGTTTGGGGTTTCTAATACTCCTCCCTGGAGCTAGTTCTGTGGGTGATAGAGAGGAGCTAGGGCTTTTCTTTTCATTGCTCTCCTCTATAGCATTACTTGGTCCAATAGCCCCAAATTTTTTATCTACACTTGAAGGATAAGGTGAAAACATAACTAGCTCAGCAAGCATTTTTCCTAAAAATTTCAGTATTGAACATGGACAATAGCTTTTTGAGACTTAAAAGTAAAACACTTGGTATCTATTTTCTGTGGTCTCATTGCTAGAAATTACTTTGGGGGCTATAAGAACCCCATGTTTATCTTTCTGGGCTTTACGGGAAGAATCTTCGGTTATCTAAAGAAATTCAATGAAGCGTGGAGGACAAAAGATAATTTGGTTAACATCTCCTAGTGTAAAGGTAAAATGTCAAAGAACAAAACGTTTATACACTATGTATCATTTTTATCTAGAATGGATAACCCAAAATATAAAATGACAAAATTTTTAAAGTAATATGATTATCCAGGGTGAAGAGATTATAAATGAATTTGACTTGTTTTAAAATTTATATATTTTATAAAGAAATGCACTTTCTTACTCATTTTATAAAAATGAAAAAAGTAATATATCAATACATAAATCCTTTAAGAAATTTTTGAAAATACACAAAAGCACAACACAGAAAATAAAATCATGCACAATTCCATACCTAAGGTATCGTTTCTTCAATGTTTTGGGTATAAATTTTTATTTTTATGTAGACCAACAAATTTATTTTATAATTGGAATTACTTTGTGTCTCCCTTTTTACAATCTTTTAAGCAGTAACAAGCAAATTATGAATGTTTTTGCATGTCAATGTTCTTTACAACACAAGTTGTTCAGTATTCTATAAAACAGATATACCATAAACATTTTAAATAGTCTTTTGTGGTACACTTAGATTTTTTCCAGTTTTTAAGTATTACACAAATAACTCTATGATGAAAATGCTTAATAAGGCCTTGATTATTTAACTCCTGTGTTTAAGTGCAAGTACATTAAAACAGCTGAAATAAATGTCTGGTCACTTACAGCCATATATCTACCTTGACCAACAAAAAGTCCCAATAAGCCAACTATATATACAATGTCTAGTTTGATCCTATGTGACTTTCCTAACATGCCATTAAGAGAATATATTTTAAAATTAGTCATACATATGTATATATATATATCTGAATATGGTGATATGCTGCATAAAATTTTAGCTACAGTGTAGTTAAATGTAATAGTTTCTACCAAAAATCTTGTTTTAGTTTGGAAAAGTTAATATGTAATGTTTCTCACAATAGCATAGTTCATAAAAATAAGCAGTTACATAAAAAAAAAATACCAGACTATGTATGAGTATAGTGGTTTTAGGCATAGCTCCCGAGGCTTAAATTCTCCTCTTGTTGAAAAGTGTGGTCCATTTTTCCCAACTTTCTCCCTGGTAGACATGTGACTGCTTCCACCAACAGAAGATGGTGGAAATGACGCTAGGCAACTTCTGAGGCAATAATACACAAAGGCCTCCTGGTTTTCAGCTTCCAGCTCGTCGCCTGGAACACTGGGCTGGCGTGGAGAAAGTGTTCTCTGAGCCCCTGGGCAGGAGAGGGTACCCATAGGCACTGGAACCTACAATCCTAGCTGAGCCATGCTCATCAGTGTGCCAGACAGGAAGGTAAAGAAGCCATCTTGGAAGTGAATCCTCCAGCCCCAGTTGTGACAGTCCCCAGGTGTTTGAATGGCCCCCAGTTGAGGCCTTAGACACTGTACAGCAGATGAACCATCCTGGCAGAGCCCTGAATTCCTCATATGCAGAACTGATTATTAAAATGGTGGTTTTTTAAGCCCCTAAGATTTGGGGGAGGTTTTTATCCAGCCTTAAATAATAGTGACAATGAAAAAATACATATTTTTTGCATTCTTTACATGGATTACACGTTCAACTCATTCAAAATGGCTTCAAGTAATTTAGGTACAGATTACAAAGATGTGAAGGCAGAATATACCCGTGATTTATCCCAGTGCAAATTATCTGATCCAACAAGAGTTAGCATTTTCATATTTTCATGCCTGTGTTATAATACAGATGCCATGCAGAGGAATAAATAGCCAGGTGTGTAATTCAGGTCTCTACAAGCTAGTTCAAGTTGATTCCCATTTGTGGACTCAAAGGGCAGGGAAAGGTCAGTAAAACCTACAGAGATTTTTCATTATTCCGAATAGATTTCTCCAGAAGAAAGTGAAAAGCACAACAGTCATCCATAGTAAAAGTAGTTTCCTGGAGTCACCTGCTACTTATGTAGAATGTCACCTAGAAAAGCTCAGACTTGGAACTATAAGGCAAGAAGGGGACATAGTGTTTTAGATTTAATATAATACTTCTGTAATTTGGGTGAGTAAAATGTGAACTGGCTAAGGCCAGGTTCTCAGTACAGTAAAGACAATGAAATGATCACTCTCTACCTGGTCCAAAGTAATTCAGTCCAAAAATGGTGGTAAGGGAGGGGAATTGGGAAGGCAGGTACCATAACAAAAATTTCTATTGAATGTCCTACGTATCCATTTTCCCCTGGACTTACACATTATTTTCTGTACCCCCAGATTCTGTGTATATATAATATTGTTGAGAAAGATTTCATTTTTGTTTTTATTACAGTAGCTGCAAATAATAACTTACAAGAAAGCAACTGGCTGAATGCTCAAGTGCTGCCTTATCAAGTTGGTCACCAGTCCTCTAACTGAGAACCCTGCAGGCTGAGTGAAGGGAAGCCCTGTAACAGCAACATCAAGACCAAAAAAGTGAAAGCAAGAACTATTCCGCACAAACCTGGACATTCCCTGTGAAAGATGACTGACTCCAGTGAAAGGTATGTAGAATAAATGGAGATTATGTTCATAAGGTAAAACATGACTTAAAAACTGTACTAAGATGTAGTTATGTTCAGCTTGTCAGGGAACCAGATGAAGACTGGAAGGAAAGTATCCATCACGTTGGCTGGAATGTTCAGCAGCAGCCCCTCCCCCGTAATTGTAGCCTGCATCCACTGACAACTGTATGGTTGGAAGGAAGATGCACAGGAGAGGAAAAATATCCATGACCCACATTTGCCTTCAATACCATAAAGGCATATTTACTGTGTTTGCCCTTTTTTATTAGATACAAACTCAAGAATGGGTCTGGACGATGGAGGGGAGAGAGCAAAGCCTTGGGAGCCAAGTAATAATGATGATGATACCAGCCTCACAGGGGAGTTATGAAAAATAAATGAAGTTAACAAACAGTGAGAGACCCTCACATTGAGGGATGTCACTTCCTCCCAAGTGCTTAATACCCCGGTGCCTTCCAGACATAGTCATACGTTTATTTGGTAATTATTTACTGAATAGTGTGCCACACCTTCCTCCAAGGAGTGATATACATTAATAAACAAAATAGATAAATACCCTTGCCCTTAGGGAGCTTACCATCTAAATTTTGATGAAAGTCTAAAATGTGAAAATAATTTGGGTCAAAACTATAAATGTATCCTGAGAGAAAAAGGGAGCTAATCACACTTCCCTCTAACCGTCCAGATCAGCTCTTCCTGGGGAATACGGAGCTTAAACACGCCCTACCGTTTATTACTAGAACTGTTTTTCTGATCTTAGTAAAACTTCTTGGGTAAAAATTCCTTCTACATAAGCTCGTTTTGGGTATTTTTAACAGATATTTTGGATAAGTTCAATCGTGTATGCGTCTGTTCAAGGCAATTGAACTAATAAAGTGTTACTATTTTTTTTAATTATTAAGATTCTCAGCCAAAGTGTAAGAAAAAAAATAAGGACAATATGCCCACTTAACACTGGGTCACTCTTATTTAAACACATACAGAATAGGCACTGTGCTAGAGTCTGTGAACACAAAGAACGCTTCCTGTTGTGGTAGGAATACGTATGCTAAAACCTGCCGTCACACAGATAAGTCTAGGGACCTAGAAGTCTAAGCATTCATTTTTCTCTGGGGCAGTGTGGTGGAGGAGATGGGGTCAGTGAGGACTGGAAGCCTTTGGAGACTAAATGGTGTTTTTCTTTAGGTCTTCATTCATAAGAGAAATTTGTCAGCTTCACATAGGGTGAGCCACTGAGAAATTTCCAGGCTGAAGCAGCAGCATGAGCAAAGCACAAGAGTATTAATTCAAACCTCCCAACGTCCCTGTGAGGCCGATTCAATTATCTCCATTGTATAAAAGAGGAAACAGACTCCAAGAGAGAGAGTTCTCCAGTCATACTGCTGAGAGAGGGTGTGCCAGCACTTTAATCCACTGGGGCCGACCTCAAATTATATTTTTTTTTCTCCACTATATTAAGCTGTGTCCCCATTCACAGAATGAGGACAGAAGGAAAACCATACATATATTAGGTGTCTAAAACTGCTATCATAGGTCAAAATTTGAACCTCTTTTATCAGGTATTGATTCATCACTTAACCTGACAGGATAGTAAACTCCTTTCTTAAAACCTCAGATGCAGATGGAACAATCACTGGGGCACTTGGCGTTAGATCAATGGTTTTGTGTGAAATACCAGAGTTTGCAACCTCAGGTACCTACAGCATAGAAGACAGAGTGGGGCAGGACCCAGAGTGGACGTGGACATGCACACTGCTACCCAGCCAGTGCTGATTGTTACCATACAGAATGGTACCCCCAGGGTGATTAGATCTGGTATTTTAAAGGGAGACCAGCAACATAGACTTTATTCGACATCATTGCATTTTAAACTTTTGGAAACCAATTCTCCTTTTTTTTTTTTTTTTTAATTTTCTTTAACATTCTAGTGACCAAACAAAACATTTCTGGGAGATATGACTGTGGGGTGTCTGTTGAGACTATCCAGATATTTAAATTGCTTTAGCAGGTAGTGGAGTGTAGTATTAAGGGGACAGAGATTGGAGGGAGCTTGGGAGTCCAGTGTAAGGGTTCTGTGAACATCTGTTGACTTGCCTTGCATTTATTTTATGAGTCTTCTAAGATATCTGGCACCTTTCTGCTGTTGTCCTGGGTTGAATTAAATCATCTTTCTTGGCATTTAAAAGAGGGTCCTGTGCTTCCTGATTGGTCTCTTGGGGCCCCTCTTGTCTCCCAGTCATTGTGATGGATCCTTAGTCCTGCACCTTTGGCATGAACGGGTGACAAATAAGTTTTCCGGTTAAGTTCTGTGGTGACCCTGACAAATGGCAGAGGCACAGGGGCCACTCTGGAGTGACCATGGTGGCAGATTTGGTTGCAGCTGCCCTTGTGATAGAGCCTGTCTCCTGCTGCCTTCAACGATGACTGCAGAAGAACCGTAAATTACAGCCATCATATAAACATGCGGTAAATCTTAAGTTTGTAACCAAACAACACCCCCAAAGTTGCCTTGAAGTACGTAGACCAGAAAGCTATATGATTTGTGCTGTGAATTTTCAATTAAACAAAAGAAAGTGATCAAGAATCATCAGAGATTGTGTAATATATGTAATATGCTCTTCATTCATACAAACTTTATAACCTAAAGAACTCATGAGGGTAAAGGTTCCAAGACAAATTTCTGAATGATTGGGCCTGTCCTTGTTATGGCTGAAACCAGCTCCAGTTAGATTTAGTTACATAAAACCAACACACACCCAGCTGTTACTCACATAGCACCTTCAGTGTACCAGAAACAGAGGCTGTTTAGGTATTTAATTTTCAGAATAATGAAGTAGTGTCTTAGTCCCTTGGGGCTATTGTAACAAAATGCCACGGGTTATAAATAGCAGAAATTTATTTCTCACAGTTCTAGAGGCTGGGAAGTCCATGATCAAGGTGCCAAATGGTCAGATTCTGGTGAAGGCCCTCTTCCTGGTTCATAGCCAGCACCTTCTTGCTGTGTCCTTGCTGAAGGAGTGAGGGAGCTCAGTGGGATCTCTTCTCAGAGAAGAGGTTTCTTCCCATTTATGGGAGCTGTATTCTCATGACCTGGTCACCTCCCAAAGGCCTCACCTTCTATCACCATCACACTGGGTATGAGGATCCCAACGTGAATTTGGGGAGGACACAGACATTCATACCATAGCAAGTAGGTAGTATAAATATTCCTGCTTTAAGGAGAGGAAATGAGGCAGAGCGAGGCTAAATGATTCGCTTAAGGTTACATAGTCAGGAAATAACAGAACTAGGATTTGAACTTAAGTCACCTGGATTCCAGAGCCGTTCTGTGCTATGTGTGTACTGCAGTATGTTATTTGTAACATTCTTTGATGAAACCAACCTCTCATACAGAACAGAATGACACCCATGACAATGGGTGACAGCTTTGAATACTGTATGGTCAAAATAGATGAAATACTTAGGAGTGAATAAAGACATCCTCACACCAGGGAGTTTGACACTTTAGTACTCCTTTAGGGAAGGCTGTGAAAATTAGTGATTGCTAGGTCCAGGCTGCTCTGACTTGAAACTATCTGTGTGGCAGACAAGTTACATACTCTTGTGCAAAATGACAGATAAAAGTGCCTATTTCAACTTGTAAGTGTTGACCCAGAGAGAACCTGTATAGCTCTTAAAACAGGCCCAACCCATAGTGAATACTCAATAAATATTAGCTATTAGTCATTCAGTCACTTATTTATTCCTAAAATAAGTTATGCGTATTCCTCTGTTAAACATCGCAAGGTCCACAATATGTCTGACATTGAACTTGGACAGTGGAGGATGCATATACGAGGAAAGCAGTAGGTATATACTCCGGCAGAAGAGACCGCCGCATAGGTAAAGACTGTTCCACTCTGTGATAAATGCCATGGTAGGGGTATGTCCAAGCAATGTGGGAACAGTGTGAAAAGAGCGATCAGTTCCATCTAGAACGTTGGAAAGGGTTTCACAGTGGAGTGACGTAAGAGCTACACCTTGTGGGCTGCATGACTGTTCTCTAGAAATACCAGTCTGGGCCACAATGTGGGACGTGAACGTGTTCTGTGTCTCAGAGGAAGTGGTGAGTGGACTGATCTCTATACATGCAAAAGACTCACCAGCCAAACTACCCTAAGTCTCTTTGGTGGCTCCTGGCTGCACTGAATAC